>NC_054701.1:78566448-78698948 GCF_016097555.1 Gigantopelta aegis
CACCTTTTACACAAAAAGTCCTACTTTGGTATAGGCCGAAATTACCATAAACAAGTCTTCATTGTCAACAAATTGCACATGTTTACAAACTACATGGTCTCCCCTGTCAACTTCAGTCAAATAGTTGCCACTTCAAAGTTGTCTGCCACGAGATAATCACAGTCAAACAGCAGACTACATGCGCGGACAAATTTCCGGATGGGAAGATAACTGTGATCTGTGGCCTGCTGTCTATCCGTGGCTAGATGGACTACTGTTACCGACAAAAATAGCAACATCGGTTTGGTGTTGTTGATGTTGTTGTTGTTGTTGTTGTTGTTGTCTTTTTTGTTGTTTTCTTTTCTTTCTTAAAACATATATTTCACGCCAACAGATAGAACCTAACATGACGTGATATTTTTATGAGTGCGGCAATGTTTGGGATATACTTTTCTCTTTCGGATTCTATTTTTTCTTTGTTTTGCTTCTTTTTTTTTCTTTTCTTTTCTTTTCCACCTTATCACGTCGTATCCTATCCTATCCTATTCTATCCTTTTGTTTCTTTTCTTTTCCTTTCGTTTCGAACCCTTTACTGCTTTAAACTATATGCCTTAAGGACAGTTGCCCTACACCTAATATAATCCCATATGTGACAAATTATTTCACTTAAGAAAGTGAAAAATTCCACAGATCATTTTTGATATGAAAGGGTGTTGCCACTCTCATAAGTATCTAAACTAGCATTTCGTTTAGGATCGTCTTCGATAGCTCACGATTAATTATAAACAATTGGCTTTAATGGTTTAGTACATCAAAGAAGGAGCATACATCACAACACCAACTAATATCTCACCAACGACAACACCATTAACCTCCGTTCTGCACAGACAACCCAAATGATAATATCTGCAATTTTTGTCCAGACAGCCATGATGCGTGCTCATTTATATGACTGTAATGTGTGCCCAGGACAGCGTGGTTTAACCTTAATTAGATAAAATCGAGACAATAAATAAAAAACCGAAATAAAACATTTCTCAATAATTGCGTCTGCAAGGACTGTAGCACCAAGATCGGTCTGCAAAAACAGGACCTTTGGGTCTTCAAAGAAAACAAAATTTGTTTTGTTGACCGACACCACTAGATCACATTGATTCATTAACATCGGCTCTTGGGTGTCAAACAGTTGGTAATTTTGACATACAGTCTTAAAGAGGAAACCCGCTACATTTGTTTTTATTAGTGGCAAGGGATCTTTTATATGCACCATCCCATAGACAGGATAACATATACCACGGCCTTCAATATACCAGTCGTGGTGCACTGGCAGGAACAAGAAATAGCCCAATGGGTCCACAAAAAGGGATCGATCCTAGACCAACACGTCTCGCCCTTCAGGTCTTCAAGTCTTCAAAGAGAACAATGCTGACGGTTCTCTCCCTGTCTTTGTCTTTCTCATAAAAACCTTTGACTGGCGTTTCGTTTGAACGCCAAACCCATACAAGGATAGAGCAAATATATCTTCTTTACACCGATGAAGCGCTTGGCACTTCTCGCGTTAAATTCGAGTTAACATTGTCGGCTATATTCAGCCGAGACATTGGCGTTTCTTTTACGATCCATTGACACAGAAACTGCATCAAAATGTAAATAACTTGTCGGCGATGTCGATTTGTGAGATACAATGTCTGTACAGTTAAAATCTGATAAAGCGAACATCTTGCTTAAAGAGTAGACTTTATTAAGAGTCTCAGATAGAAGGGATAATTCTCAGAAATCATTATAGTACAGCGAACTGCCAGGAACAGCCAATTGTTTTATGATGTGAATTTATTGCGTGATATTTGCGTAATGCATTTGTGCGTGATATTTTGTATGCATATGCGTGTGTGCGCGTGTGGGTCGTTTGTTTGTTTTTGTGAGTGTATGTTTATTAAAGTCCCATTACGTTTGTTAGCACGCGTCTTTCGGTGTTTGTGTGTGCGTGCGTGCGTACATACGTATAGCAGGTTTGTATGCACGTGTGAGTTTGCGTTTATGTTTGTGTATTTGTGTGTGAATTTGTGTCTGTAAATGTATGTGTATATCTGTTTGCATGTGTATAGGTATCAATGTATGATCGCGAGATTGTGTGTGTGTGTGACTGGGTGTATATAATATGTAGGTGTGGGTGTTTGTGTATATCTGTCTGTAATAACAAAATTCCTGTATAATATTTTTAGTGAATTAAAACGCTAACGCCACACACGCAACACCTCCACTTGTGTGACATTTCCTTTGATCGATTGTCACCAGTAACAGTTGCATTCTCGATCAATGTCGTGGGAGCTGTCATGAGAAAAAACACCGTACGACGAACGCCCAATACACGGATTTGAAGGCTTAAATTAATATTTGTGTAACGCTGTTAGCGCGATCACACCGCGGGCGATTCAACATATTAACTCGTAATAACCAACCATGTAATTTGTATCCGTGGATTTATTGATTCAAACCCAAACGAGTCGGGTTGATCGTTTCAGAATTGTCACCACTTCTGTCATCACAATGCGATGTTCAAGCGTGTGTTTTTTTTGGTGGATTTTGTTTGCTTTTTTTTTTTGCTTTTTTTTTTGACAAAACAAATATTATTTGAGAGAAGAATCAAATATATATATTTGAAGAGCACTGTCTATTTGGTTTTGGTTTTCAAATCAGCTTTAATATTTAATTACATTTGTTTTTCATTTTGATGTTTAAAATAAGCAATGTGTGAGCAATTTTAGATGTCCATAGTTTGACCTTGTGTCGCAATGTGGTTATATTTCGTTTGAATATGCACTTGCATTTAATTTATATTTATTTATTTATTTATTACGGCTTTAACTTCGATGTAAAAACAAAATTAATGTCTAGTTTTGTGAAATATCCGTATTTTATGCTGAAAAAAAACAAACAGTTTATGCTCTTCAAATGCTGTTAACATCATCCTTCATCATGACAGATATGCTAGCATCTAAACTAATCCCTGCATTAGCTGGGGTTAGAGCGAGTCTCTTCAGGTATTGGTTTAAACATATAAACGGTTTTGATTGGCCAACAGGCAAACGCATACATATTATGGCCTCTCTGAGCATTTGATAAAAAAAAAATACAATATTTATAGTCAATATGACATAAGCATGGCTTCTCCAGAACTTTGACATTCTTGGAGAAAGGGAAAAAGAAGAAAAACTAGAGAATAAAGCCAAAGATATTAATAGTTTTATATAAAAAAAAATCTCACAAGATTTACCGACATTTTACACGTTATCTGTCTGTAAGTTTTACTTCTGTTTTGTCTTTAATAACGTTCCTTGACTGATAGTCGAAGCTTCCTGTTTGCATGTTCTATATAAGATGCATCAACTTTAATTGGATAGAGCGCAATACCGTAGGTTTTTTTCCAAATAGCTTATCATATTAATTTCATAATAACCAAGAGACCATAGTTGTAAATCATTTGTCGTTTACCACGGCGGCTACAATTTAAAAAAGTAAGTTTGTTTGGTTTAACGACACAATTGGAGTACATTGATTTATAAATCATTGGCTATTGGATGTCAAACATACGATATCCAACGTTGGGTAATTTTAACGTATAGTCTTTTATATGCGCCATCCCACAGACATGTTAGTACATACCACGGCCTTTTGATATACCAGTCGTGTTGCACTGGCTAGAACGAGAAATAGCCCACATGAGCCCACCGACTGGGGTCGATCCGAAACCGACCGCGCATCAGCGAGCGCTGTACCACTGGACTACGTCCCGCCCCCTGCGCCTACAGCGACAGTATAAAGCCTATCCTGCATCCAGTGATTACGACAGGCCTCGGTGGCGTCGTGGTTAAGCCATCGGGCTACATGCTGGTTCCGGCTCCCACACAGAGCGAGTTTTAACGACTCAATGGGTAGGTGTAAAACCACTACACCTTCTTCTCTCTCACTAAGCAGTAACAACTAATAACTAACCCACTGCCCTGGACAGACAGCCCAGATAGCTGAGGTGTGTGCCCAGGACAGCGTGCATGAACCTTAATTTAATAAAAGCACGGAAATAAGTTGAAATGCAACGAGTGATTACGAGCGATGCTAACGTTCGCGAACTATTTGACTGGTTTCCGATCTGTTCATTTGGTTTCTTTTTTATCCCCACCGATGGGATAACATATTTGAAAGCCTGTGATATACATGTCTTAGTAGTAGGGACATCGACCCTAGCAACCATCGGGCCATTAATGTACGCAAGGATCATTAATCTACATTCCGTTTTATACTTTAGAATGTTGTGTTTTTCCCGATCCAGCCAGTGCCCAACAACTGATATATCAAAGACCGTGGTGTGTGAAGTCCTGTCTGTGGGAAAGTACATATAAAAGATCCCTTGCTGCTAATGGAAAATGTAGTAGGTTTCCTTTGATGACTACGTGTGATAATTACCAAATGTTTAACATGCAGTTATTATAGCCGATGATTAATAACTCATTGGGCTCTAGTGGTGTTGTTTAAAAAAAAAAACTATCTTTTTCACACATATATATTTAAAGTCAAGTTTTCTTCTCTAAACAATTTGAGCAATATTTCTGGTAGTTCTACTACAAGCTATAAGGGAAGAATGTATTGTCCTGGGAAGTGGCAGTCTTCCCGTAGATGAAAAACAAGACAGCGATAATAAGTGAAAGCAGTTACGACTTAGAAAAACATACTTTTAACTGTGTCTTGAGCAAAAGTAGTTATGGTTTCGTCGTTCCTATGTAACAGGCCCGCCGCCTTCCGACTGCCTTTAATAGTTGTTCTTCGGATGTGTGTGTGTGTGTGTGTGTGTGTGTGTGTGTGTGTGTGTGTGTGTGTGTGTGTGTGTGTGTGTGTGTGTGTTAATTTTTGGTCATGTTTCCATCAGAGAACTGTTCAAGCACACCTGTCGTGGACACAACCTCTAACTTCGGTAGAGAGTTCTGTTCAAAACAGGGTGTGAGGATGTGTGTGTGTGTATGTGTGTGTGTGTGGTGTGTGGTGGTGGTGGTGGTGGTGGTGGTGTGTGTGGGGGTGGGGGTGGTGGTGGTGTGTGTGTGGTGTGTGGTGGCGGTGGTGGTTTGTGTGTGGGGGTGGGGTGGTGGTGGTGGTGTGTGTGTGGTGGTGGTGGTGTGTGTGTGTGGTGTGTGGTGGTGGTGTGTGGTGTGTGTGTGTGGTGTGTGGTGGTGGTGGTGGTATGTGGAGGGTGTCTTTAAACACATATTATTCTTCTCTGTTGAGTCTTTAATTGTTGTGTCTCATTTCACCTGGCTCCAACGTCATTTACTGGTTACTGGAGTGGAGACGAGGAAGAACGTCGAGCTGGAGCTAACCATCTGCGGGTCACGGGACTCGTGGTCGTTACAAGGAACAATCGGGAGTCCTCGCACGCCTCCTTGTCTAGGCTAATAAAGCACCATCGATCAGCGGGGCGAACGAAGACATCTGTTTATCAACCAATAAGGCTAATAAACCATGAACTGCTAGATTGCAGAGACTGTCGCTATCACGGTGTGCTAGTTTGTATTAAATATTAGGAAGGAGGGAGAGAGAGAGAGAGAGAGAGAGAGAGAGAGAGAGAGAGAGAGAGAGAGAGAGAGAGAGAGAGAGAGAGAGAGAGAGAGACAGAGACAGAGACAGGGACAGAGACACACACACAGACAGACAGACAAGCAGACAGAGAGAGAGAGATAGCGACAGAACAAAACAATGACCATACTGTAAGTTATGTACATTTTTGTGATTTGAGATCGTGTGTTCCAGTTGGTTGACGCATGATAGAGAGAGAAGGGAGGGAGAGTGACAAAGAGACAAACAGAGAGAGAGAGAGAGAAAGAGAGAGAGAGAGAGAGAGAGAGAGAGAGAGAGAGAGAGAGAGAGAGAGACGCACACACACACACACACACACACACACACACACACACACACACACACACAGACAGACAGAGACAGAGAGACAGAAAGAGAGAGAGATTTTTTTTTATATGCACCAACATAGACAGCATATTAAATGTCATGTTCATGACATTTCATAAACCAGTTATGGGTATTGGCTGAAACGGGGGGAAAAGCCGACTTCACTATGGGCGTCCTAATATGAGCCTCTATGTCATGTGTAGAGGTTACATTAAACCAAATCAATTCCTATTGCCGATAATGTTAACGTTTACTAATAAAACTGATATAAGCAGCGTTTCAACACACCCAGGAAGTACAGCAATAGAAAGTGTGGCACCTCACATCTAATCTAGCTGCAAGAAAATGGGGGGTCACGTATCATTTAAGAGATTTAATTTATGTTTTTAATAGCAACCGTCATTTTTGCTGAAAATTGCAGTTCCATTTTTGGGTGTACCCCGCATTACTTTCAACCTCTGGTATATACTGCATAACAACTGTATAACCAATAAAAGTGTATTTATTTATTGTCAATGGATAATAGTATTTGCACAAATAATCAATGTCACATATTACTACCAATCACACCCACAGCTGCTTTTACTCCGTAAATATTTGACGGTGCACATCGAACTTTGACACGGTACTCTCTTCTTTGGTACTATGCAACCTATATCAAAAAATTTTTTCTTTCAAAAAGTGTCCAATTGGGTGTTTTCATGACTATCAGGATATTCTGTGTTCTGATATGATGTAACAACATAATTGAAAGTGTTGTTCCTACAGTGCAACCTGATTTAATGTACACCTCAGGAAGCATCAGTGTTATGCAAAGTTGTATACAAATGCAATGTATCATATTTAAAACAAATAATAAATAAAAATACTACTCTTGAAGATACATACTATGGGTTGGTTGTGTATGCTTAGTTGTATATGTAGTGTGTGCATGCATGGTCAGAGTCTCTCATTTCCAATAAATAATTACCTTAAAACTCATTTATTGCAGTGACCCTGTGTTTTGAAAGACTTTAATGGGCATATGATAAGAACTTCACTAGAAAAAAAGCATATTACATGTGGTATCTGAAATGAACACCACTGCATCCACAAATAGTAGTAAATTAATGTGGTATACATCATGGTGGGGTAAACACCCAAGGTATGGACTATGCTTGGATGTCAAGTCACTGAATGCAATATTTTCAAAACCATCAGCCTAGTTGTTTTTTATATATGTATTATTAAATCCACTGACAGCTACCAATATATCTGTTGATATTTTATTAATAATCTCCAGTGATTGGTGCTTACAGACATGTATCATATCTAGAGTTATCATTAGAGTTTTACATCTTTATTTTTTATTTGTCATAAAAAAAAGCACATTCAATCCATCAAAAGAGTGCGAAAGTCATTTTTCTTTAATTATTTTTTGTTTTAACTGAATGTAATATTTATATCGTATGCATTACTACAATCTGTAATGTAACACATCATTTACATAGTAATATTGGAAAATATAGCTTTACAAGTGTGGTAATAGTGGAAGATAATACTAACACACTCCTAGGTAGATTAACAAATGTGTCAAAATTGCTCTTGTACTTGGTATATACTTCAAATACCCTTTACTATTGAAAACTCACTGAATATATGGACAAGATTTAATGAACTGACCTAAAGCTATCATTACCAAGCTTATATTTGTGTACAGATAAAGAAGAGAATGCAAAATGGCTACACAGAACCCACTACTGTAGATTTTAGTGTTTTTGCCAAACTCACAAAAACAATTGTAAAAACTCCCATATTTGCCTAAAACATAATTCACCAACCTAAAAAGCATGTTAAAATTACAGCAGAAATCAGGTTATTTAAATATAGTCATTCCAGAGCCAATTGCATTCAAATACACATTGTTAATGGAGATCTAAAAGCTTAACCTAATATCAGTGTCACGGGGATTCTATAATACCCGTAAATGAATGAAACACGATTATCCAAATATCTCTCCTAACTGTATATCTATTAGATCTCTCTGTATCGGGCAGTATATACCCGCGTATGGCTCGTCTAGGTATGATCAGAGATAAGATCTTATATAAAGTATATATAATATAGCACGTTTAGTTCACTAGAAAACACAACAAAAACACAATACACTTTGGAATCTGTATTAACCTACGCTAACAAATGTACTGCCGCAGTAGTTAATTAATAACAACAATAATAACAACCCAGAACTGATCACTTAATTAGTTAATCTCTAGGGGTCTAGTTTACACAATATGCTAATCACTTCACCGTGACACAACACCCACACGTGTGATAATTGAGAAACGCTAACACACACACGTGCGATAATGGAGAAACGCTTCCAGGGGAACTTAATTAATAAAGGAATTACAGCTCTATTCCTAACTGGTTAATTTTTAATTAACCCTTACTCCTCATTCAGTAACCTTGTAACACAGAATTAATACTGGTACCTATCACAATAAAGACAATAACCTACAGTTTACCTAGGTCCTCTAGGATGACTGGTTAAGCTTTTTATAATTATTTAGGACAGTGAGCCTACAGATTACTGCGTCAGATGACCGGCAGCACCGTCTAAATAATATTGGTATAATACAGTATTAAAATATTTAAAGTCACATCAATCACATCAAGGTAATACACAGAGCAGAAAATATATATTTACCAAAGTCCCGTCTGAACTAATATAGATCGTTCAGTGGACGACGACCGTTCCCCTGGAGCCTTCCTATCGTTCTCCTCGATATATCTAAAATCCTAGCTATTTATTCAAAACTCTCGGAGACAGCGAATATCGCCTGGGGGTACAAGGAGGTAACTCACGTATCATGTGGATTTTCCACAACCACCACGCCGGCATATTTTTCTCTGATCGTCAGACTGGCTGTCGCCATTCGCCAAATCGCGGCTGTAAAAACCGCACTCGCAGAGGTATTACGTAACTGCTGGCCACATGGCCTCCACCGCTGGACTAAGTGCATATTGGAATGCACGATCGCGCGAAGGTATTACGTAACAAATTGCCCATCTGGCTAAGTGCATTTTGGAACTGCACACGGCCTTCTAAAACAATTAATATCGCCACAGGCGAAAGAAATTAAGAGCATGTACCGTCACAATCAGCTAACATTATTTTTTAACTAAAAATAAGTTATTACTAATAGCTTATTTCATCTTGCCTAGACTTATTATCCCAAATAAGATTAGTGTTATATGACATGTCCATCACCTTGGATAAATAAGCTTTAAAATATTTTAAGTAAAAAATATGGGCCAAAATCTCCAATTGGTCAGCACAGACTTTTTTTCAAACTCTATTCTCAGCAGTGCACAGTAAATTAATGTCAAGGTCAAGGTCATTATGAACTCCCATGATTGAGTGTAACCTAATTAAGCAATTATGACTGTCAAATAACAGTAAATGGCACACAATATAAAATAATGATAATATAGTGAATATATGCTATAGGTTCCATTAGACCAAATCAATTCCTATTGCCGATAATGTTAACGTTTACTAATAAAACTGATATAAGCAGCGTTTCAACACACCCAGGAAGTACAGCAATAGAAAGTGTGGCACCTCACATCTAATCTAGCTGCAAGAAAATGGGGGGTCACGTATCATTTAAGTGATTTAATTTATGTTTTTAATAGCAACCGTCATTTTTGCTGAAAATTGCAGTTCCATTTTTGGGGGTACCCCGCATTAGTTTCAACCTCTGGTATATACTGCATAACAACTGTATAACAAATAGAAGTGTATTTATTTATTGTCAATGGATAATAGTATTTGCACAAATAATCAATGTCACATATTACTACCAATCACACCCACAGCTGGTTTTACTCCGTAAATATTTGACGGTGCACATCGAACTTTGACACGGTACTCTCTTCTTTGGTACTATGCAACCTAGAATGATACCTCAGCATTTTGATTAGCTAGCGCCTGTTTAGTGTTAAATATATGATAATGGTGGCGATGCGAAGCATACATATATCTTTAGGTGCTAATCCAACACAGTATGGTTAATTATAAAGTGTCAAGCTAGTATATAAGCCTATTATTTACAATTACCGATGTTTGTACAAGCACTGCAAAAACCAAACATCAAGATTGTACCGGACAGACTCATGTTTTGCTAACTTGCAAATAAAACATTTCCATTATTGGTCACATCTTAATAAGTACCTGTGGCGAAAAAGTCCCAGGGCCCCATTCCACGAAGCAATCTTAGTGCTACGATCACCTTAAATGCATAACTAACTTATGTACTTAAGGTGATCTTAATGCTATTATATTATTTGTAATATGGCCTCGTTCCACGAAGCAAACGTAGAACTACGATCACCATAAATACACAAAGTTGTTATGTACTTTATGTGATCTTAGCGCCATTATAATATTTGTAACATGGCCTCGTTCCACGAAGCAATCGTAGCGTTAAGATCACCTTAAGTAAATTAGGTAGTTATAGGTGATCTTAGCGCTGTTATAATATACTCTTCAAAAAAGAAACTTGACATTGGTAAAAATAATGTTGTCATAATCAAAGACATCGTAAAGACAATCAAGTAAGTGAGCGAATGGTGATGCAAAAATACCAGAAAACACGTCCGATTCGCATAAACGTAGCCATAGTCAACGTTTGTATTGAAACGCAAAAACGCAACATGTGTTCATGTTTCAGGTAGATTCCCAGAGATACTGTTTCGGACATGTACAGAGTAATCCCCTTCCCATGGCGTCTTGATCTTTGGTTGTTTCTATCATGTCTACCGGGTGGGTTTTTTTGAGGGATTTTTTATTTTTGTTATTAAACTTTGAAAATCAATGTCAAGTTTCTTTTTTTAAGAGTATATGTGTATGTGACGGAACATGCTCTTAATTTTGTTTTCGCCTGTGGCGATATTAATTGTTTTAGAGGGCCGTGTGCAGTTCCAATATGAACTTAAGCCCAGGTGGGTACTTTGTTACGTGATACCTCTGCGCGACGGTCGCCGAGCTCTTTCAATACACACCCAGCTCAGTTGCGGAGCCCAGGTGGCCAGTAGTTACGTAATACCTCCGCGAGTGCGGTTTTTACGGCCGTGATCTTGGCGACTAGGCGTCATCAAGTCTGGCGACATAAGAAACATATACCGCTTGGTCGCTGTGGAAATAGCACTTGTAAGGATTCGGTGCCGCGATGTACCCCCAGGCGATATTCGGTTTTTTAATAAATAGCAAGGGTTTTAGAGATATCAGGGAGAAACATAGGAAGGCTTCCAGAGATCGCTGTCCGTTTGGACTTGGTAATTATTTTATTTCTGCTCTGTATTTTAATAATGTATTATACCAATATTATTTAGACGGTGCTGCCGGTCATCTGACGCAGTAAACTGTAGGCTCACTGATCTATATATAATAAGCTTAACCAGTCATCCTAGAGGACCTAGGTAAACTGTAGGTTAGTGTCTTTATTGTGATAGGTACCAGTATTAATTCTGTGTTACAAGATTACTGAATGAGTAGTAAGGGTTAATTAAAAATTAACCAGTTAGGAATAGAGTTGTAATTCCTTTATTAATTAAGTTCCCCTGGAAGCGTTTCTCAATTATCACACGCGTGAGTGTTGTGTCACGGTGAAGTGATTAGCATATTGTGTAAACTAGACACCTAGAGATTAACTAATTAAGTGATCAGTTCTGGGTTGTTATTATTTGTTGTTGTTAATTAACTACTGCGGCAGTACATTTGTCAGCGTAGGTTAATACAGATTCCAAAGTGTATTGTGTTTTTGTTGTGTTTTCTAGTGAACTAAACGTGCTATATTACATATACTTTATATAAGATCGTATCTCTGATCATACCTAGACGAGTCACACTAGGGTATAACCGCCCGTTACAGGGTGTATACTACCAAATCAAATCCCATAGACGACAATAGTAACATATGTGGCTAAAACTCCTACCAGCAACGTATCAACCGACATAAACGCCACGGATATAAATACTACCACCCCTTACACTTAAAGTGAATCAGAAACAAATGGGGGTCAAGCTGCTAGTTTCTGAGATAACGGGTAGCGTCTATGACTACCCTAGTTTCGCACAAAATTCGAGTACTTTTTTTTACAGGTACCCCATACATGTTTCAAGCACAAGGCTACTTGACACATTGGTACTAGATGAAATAAAATTGCAATTTTTTTTTACCCAGATGAAACTATTATTTTTCACAACCAACACACTCACATTTATAACCAATCACAGGACTTGTGGTGTTCACTTCTCTATCAAAAGTTGGGTGCACCTCGAACTTTGACCCAGCCGGAAGTTATTTGGTTTAGTACTACCTATACTGATAACATACATTTTTAAAAAAGTGTCCAGCTATGTGTCTTTATGACAACCAGGATCTGGTGTATTCTGACATAAACTTGCAACCTCACTGAAACTGTTTTTTCTACCGTGCAACCTAATATAATGTACACCTCAAAAAGCATATATATTTCATATAGTTTTGTACAAATGCAATATGTCATATTAAACAACAAAATGTTTTAAAATAAAACTCCTGAAGATACTTACTTTCAGTTGGGTGTGTGTACTCAGGTATATATGTAGAGACAACAAAGATAGTCAGAGTACCTCTACCCCTTTAAAGAATTCCATTAAAACACATGCACTTGATTGACCCCTAGATTATGAAGACCTTAACAGGCACATCAAAGAAATATCAGTATTAAAAAAAGACACTGTCTGAGGAAGGAAACACAAACATGACTGTACCTGTATGAAGTAATGACTTAATGTCCTGAACATTAGTGTTGGGAGGAAATCCTGTATGCTGGGTGTGGGTGTCTTCAAGTTACCAGGTGTGGGAATTTCAAATCCATCGGCCATGCTGATTTTCATAATGAACCATCAAAACTATTGGCAGCCACCAATATTCCTGACTATATTTTATTTATAGCCTACTGTAGTTGGAGGTTTTAATAGTTGTGATATCTGGAATAATCATGCAGCTTTAACACATTTATTTTTTATTAATTACTGAAAAAAAAACTATTTTTAAATCACAAAATTACCCGAATATCTATTTCTTGCATTATTTTCTAATCCGGATGAATACAATATGTACATTAGATGTATTCCTACAATCTGTAATCCAGCATTTTATTTAGCTAGTAACATTAGGTAATACAGCTTTAACAATAAAATAAATTATCAACTTAATCCAAGGCAGATAATCAAATCTGAAAAAATTGGTTCTGAATCTAGTATAAACTCAAAATGCTTTTCCTGAGAGCTAACTAAGTGACTATTAAGAAAAAAAAATGATCTGGAGATCTAAGTATATGTTTAACAACCTTATTGTTATGTACAAGTAAGAACAGAAGGCACAATAGTGACAACAAATTTAATTATGTTTTTGGTAAAGTTTTTCTTCAAATTTAATTTAAATTTTGCATAAAACTACAAATGTGTCTAAAATATAACTTAGCACCCTATAAATATGTCAAAATGACAATAAAAATAAACTTCTTTACAAATATGAGTTTTCAGAATTTCATACATAAAAAATTAACAATGTTAATGGAAACTAAAGACATTAACCCACTATTGGCACATGCTATTTTTAATATAAAAATAAATTGCTATTAAAATCTTAGTTCAGGTTGCCTATACATAATACCATATTTAAGAGCAGTTGTATATGGCAAGTCAAATACCATGTAAAAAGAAATTATTGAAATCTTTACAGTATGAATTATAGGCCAAAACCAACTTTTCTTCAGTGCTAACTTTGATTCAAACTCCATTCAGAGCCATGTACAGAGATTATTGTCAAGGTCAAGGTCATTGTGAACTTGCATGATCGAGTGATGGCTAATTAATCAACCAGTATAGTTTAATTGAATAAAATGACAAAATCATAATATTTTTTATTATGCACTGAATATGTGCTATAGGGTGTATACTACCAAATCAAATCCCATAGACGACAATAGTAACATATGTGGCTAAAACTCCTACCAGCAACGTATCAACCGACATAAACGCCACGGATATAAATACTACCACCCCTTACACTTAAAGTGAATCAGAAAAAAATGGGGGTCAAGCTGCTAGTTTCTGAGATAACGGGTAGCGTCTATGACTACCCTAGTTTCGCACAAAATTTGAGTACTTTTTTTTACAGGTACCCCATACATGTTTCAAGCACAAGGCTACTTGACACATTGGTACTAGATGAAATAAAATTGCAATTTTTTTTTTACCCAGATGAAACTATTATTTTTCACAACCAACACACTCACATTTATAACCAATCACAGGACTTGTGGTGTTCACTTCTCTATCAAAAGTTGGGTGCACCTCGAACTTTGACCCAGCCGGAAGTTATTTGGTTTAGTACTACCTATACTGATAACATACATTTTTAAAAAAGTGTCCAGCTATGTGTCTTTATGACAACCAGGATCTGGTGTATTCTGACATAAACTTGCAACCTCACTGAAACTGTTTTTTCTACCGTGCAACCTAATATAATGTACACCTCAAAAAGCATATATATTTCATATAGTTTTGTACAAATGCAATATGTCATATTAAACAACAAAATGTTTTAAAATAAAACTCCTGAAGATACTTACTTTCAGTTGGGTGTGTGTACTCAGGTATATATGTAGAGACAACAAAGATAGTCAGAGTACCTCTACCCCTTTAAAGAATTCCATTAAAACACATGCACTTGATTGACCCCTAGATTATGAAGACCTTAACAGGCACATCAAAGAAATATCAGTATTAAAAAAAGACACTGTCTGAGGAAGGAAACACAAACATGACTGTACCTGTATGAAGTAATGACTTAATGTCCTGAACATTAGTGTTGGGAGGAAATCCTGTATGCTGGGTGTGGGTGTCTTCAAGTTACCAGGTGTGGGAATTTCAAATCCATCGGCCATGCTGATTTTCATAATGAACCATCAAAACTATTGGCAGCCACCAATATTCCTGACTATATTTTATTTATAGCCTACTGTAGTTGGAGGTTTTAATAGTTGTGATATCTGGAATAATCATGCAGCTTTAACACATTTATTTTTTATTAATTACTGAAAAAAAAACTATTTTTAAATCACAAAATTACCCGAATATCTATTTCTTGCATTATTTTCTAATCCGGATGAATACAATATGTACATTAGATGTATTCCTACAATCTGTAATCCAGCATTTTATTTAGCTAGTAACATTAGGTAATACAGCTTTAACAATAAAATAAATTATCAACTTAATCCAAGGCAGATAATCAAATCTGAAAAAATTGGTTCTGAATCTAGTATAAACTCAAAATGCTTTTCCTGAGAGCTAACTAAGTGACTATTAAGAAAAAAAAATGATCTGGAGATCTAAGTATATGTTTAACAACCTTATTGTTATGTACAAGTAAGAACAGAAGGCACAATAGTGACAACAAATTTAATTATGTTTTTGGTAAAGTTTTTCTTCAAATTTAATTTAAATTTTGCATAAAACTACAAATGTGTCTAAAATATAACTTAGCACCCTATAAATATGTCAAAATGACAATAAAAATAAACATCTTTACAAATATGAGTTTTCAGAATTTCATACATAAAAAATTAACAATGTTAATGGAAACTAAAGACATTAACCCACTATTGGCACATGCTATTTTTAATATAAAAATAAATTGCTATTAAAATCTTAGTTCAGGCTGCCTATACATAATACCATATTTAAGAGCAGTTGTATATGGCAAGTCAAATACCATGTAAAAAGAAATTATTGAAATCTTTACAGTATGAATTATAGGCCAAAACCAACTTTTCTTCAGTGCTAACTTTGATTCAAACTCCATTCAGAGCCATGTACAGAGATTATTGTCAAGGCCAAGGTCATTGTGAACTTGCATGATCGAGTGATGGCTAATTAATCAACCAGTATAGTTTAATTAAATAAAATGACAAAATCATAATATTTTTTATTATGCACTGAATATGTGCTATAGGGTGTATACTACCAAATCAAATCCCATAGACGACAATAGTAACATATGTGGCTAAAACTCCTACCAGCAACGTATCAACCGACATAAACGCCACGGATATAAATACTACCACCCCTTACACTTAAAGTGAATCAGAAAAAAATGGGGGTCAAGCTGCTAGTTTCTGAGATAACGGGTAGCGTCTATGACTACCCTAGTTTCGCACAAAATTTGAGTACTTTTTTTTACAGGTACCCCATACATGTTTCAAGCACAAGGCTACTTGACACATTGGTACTAGATGAAATAAAATTGCAATTTTTTTTTTACCCAGATGAAACTATTATTTTTCACAACCAACACACTCACATTTATAACCAATCACAGGACTTGTGGTGTTCACTTCTCTATCAAAAGTTGGGTGCACCTCGAACTTTGACCCAGCCGGAAGTTATTTGGTTTAGTACTACCTACAGAGAGATCTAATAGATATACAGTTAGGAGAGATATTTTGATAATCGTGTTTCATTCAGTTACGGGTATTATAGGATCCCCGTGACAGTGTAACATGACCCCGTTCCATGAAGCAATATTTGCGCTAAGATCACCTTCAAAGTATAAAGTATGCACTTAAGATGATCTTAGCGCTAAGATCGCTTCGTGGAACAGGGCCCCCTGATCAAGTTGGTTCTCTCACACCGACCAGACGTTCGTGATTAGCCAGAAATCCACTAAAACGAGACTAAGACAAGACGGAAGTGAATCCATGAACTTGCCAAGATTAGCTGTGCCGCTCACAACATACAACAATACTGTCAGTTACAGCGATATCAATCCCCACTAAGCGATGATGAATTCGTTTAATACCACGTGGAACGCTTTGAGCAAAACCACATTTTACAGAGAGAGCGAGACCCCGGTGAAAGCCAGTGCGAGATTATAATATCTGTAACACGTCTTCTGGAACTATTTTAATACAGGGATTACGAGAAACTAACGACCTCCCGTTATGGTATTAGCAGATTAGTGACTCCGCTTGGATGGATCCTTTTTACACAAATAACAACCAAGAATATTAATGTTGGGAATAATGGCAACTGCTAAAGAGTAGGAATAATTTGTTTATTGCCGCTTCGTCGAGCGATGAATTAGAATCCAATGTCAAAAAAAAAATGTCAATTAACAAATTTGTAAAAGCTATTTGTCAGATCGTAATGACGTCATATTTAGTACCGAGAAAATCATTGGTTTGTAAGCGCCAAATCGTCTATTAATATTATGCGTATCACAGTGAGAAATTGTGATTTCTATTTCACAATTTAAGTGCTTGCTAAGGGTAATAATATGCAAATAAAACATTTCCATTACTTGAAATGTGCATAATAGTGTCATTTATTTATTTCAATTGATTGTTGTTCCTATATCCACTTTACGTTCAAGTACGTTATCATGGGCACCCACCTCTTCTGTATGGCCAGGACAGGGGTTAATGGTTTACTGTTAGTGGTTAGTGACAAAGGGGTTGGTGTAGATAATCATCGGCCATTGGATGTCAAACATTTGGTAATTTTGACATATAGCCTTAGAGAGGAAACCCGCTACATTTTCTCCATTATCAGCAAGGGAGCTGCGCCATCCCTCAGACAGGCTAACACATACCACGACCTTTGATATACCAGTCATGGTTCACTGGCTGGAACGAGAAATAACCAAATGGGAATTGATCTCAAACCGACCACTCTGGATGGGTGCTGGAACCGGGGTGCCAGCCTAGTACCTACCAGCCTTAAGGCTTATGGCTTATGGCGTATGGCTTAACCACCAAGACCAATTAAAATCTGCACTGTCGTTGTTACTGAAATTACTACTTCTTCTGTAACAACCATGTTTCAACAACAACTTGTACAAAAATTATTACAACTAAACTACTATTGTTGTAACCAGCACCGTACAATTACTTCTGTTACGACTACAAAATGCATGCTTACCGCAACTATTATAAATAGTATGAAAACTACTTAAATTACTAATTGTACTGCAAATTTAGCTGTGGAGTTTACACAATGATTTGCAATAGCTTTATAACTACACTTTCTTGGTGGATGTGAAATATTCAAGATGGCCATCATTACTGTTAAAAACTAGACAAATTATCCTAATTTCGAATACTGCAGCTCCTGAGTTCTCATTGACTTTACCTAACTCTATAATTTAGCATCACGAACTGCCAATAGAATAACTATTAGAACGATGTGCTGAGATAACCCAGACAGACAAAATCATCAACGTTATTGAGGAAAAAATGGAGAAAATGTCATAAAGCCAACGTTAAAACCAGCACATGACGTTTACTATGACGCTAGTAGCTCACGGCAGTCAAAGACCCTAATAAAATAAATGTTTGGGACACATAATAAATATGTGCACATTCAATCCAAGATGGCGGGGGGAGGGGGGGGGGGCAATATTTACTGTTCCTGTGTGAAAATTACAAGTATCATACTTTTAATATTTTACTAACTAGAGATTTACGTTCTGTTTCTAACTATAGTCCTTCCCAAAGGGAACGCCTGTTTTCATACTGTGGAATTTACTACAAGCTATTTATTTCTGAGCTGAATGTTTTCTAAATTGTGAAGAAAAAAAATAGTTGGGGGGGGGGGGGGGGTGTTGGGGTTTTTTTTGCTGGGTTTTTGCGGGTTTTTTTTTTTTTTTTTTTTTTTTTTGTCTCCAAAACACCTTTACGTTTCTTCATACGTTAAACCAAATTGAAATTATTTACAATTTTTTTTTTTTTTTTTTAATGTAGGAGAATGAGACTGACTATAAATGTTATAGCACCCATCTAAATAATAATTATTATTATGGATTCCAAATTTAACTAACAAGTGACAATTTCAGTCATTTTAGAGACGGACTGATGTTTAACATTGTATCATATATACGATGTCTACACTAAATCTAAGATCTATTTATATCGTCTGAAGACTTGCCGTTTGTATCTGTTATATATATTACCGTAGCCCAATGGTGAAGCGCTCGCTTGATGCGTGGTCGGTCTGGGGTCGATCCTCGTCAGTGGACCCATTGAGCTATTTCTCGCTCCAGCCAGTGCACCACGACTGGTACATCAAATACCGTGGTATGTGCTATGCAGTTTGTGGGATGGTGCATATAAAAGATATCTTGCTGCTAATCGAAACGAGTAGCCCATGAAGTGGCCACAGCGGGTTTCCGTCATCAGTATCTTTGTGGTCCTTAACTATATGTCTGACGCCATATAACCGTAAATAAAATGTGTTGTTAAATAAACAATTTTCTTCCTTCCTGTTATATTACCCAACTATTAAAGCGGAGTAATCGGTAGTGATATAGACTACATGTAATGTGTTTAGATCTAATTTCCCACTGAAGTTTGTTTATTCATCATCATATGTTTATCGCCTCCATAGTAACTCGCCATATCCTGGGCAGTCTTAGCACTGACCGTTTGCACACAAGCAGTCTCGTAGATAGTTTTTAATATTTAAAGATTTAGAAAATATTAAACGTAGATTTTTGTGTTGTTCCCGTTATGCGTCGTTGTTCAATCGTATAATCTTGATATTACAAGGTACTCAAAAGAAGATTGGACTTCAGTAACCAAAACCAAATGTATTCCAAGTATCCAAGGTCGGAGGCCACGTCCCTGTTATGCCCTACCCCAGTTTTATAATAATAGGCGTGTGGGGGGGGGGGGGGGGGGGGGGGACAACCTCAGAAGACCATGCACACAATAACCTCCATTTTATAATACCAACCGATCACATCCTTCGGTAACCAGCATCCTCGTGTAATCAGTCGTAATCAGTCGCAATATTATAAAGTAGATTCTATATTTGTAATACTTATATTATTGTAGCCATTTGTCCACCACCAGGCCCCGTTTTGCATTAAGCGATCTTAGCACTAAAATCACCTAAAGTCCATAACTGCCTAATGCACTTAAGGTGATCTTAGTGGCAAGGCACTTAAGGTGATCTTAGTGGCAAGGCACTTAAGGTGATCTTAGTGCTAAGATCGCTTCGTAAAACGGGGCCCAGGGGCCAATTTCACAAAACATCGTAAGTTTACGTCTGCGACTAGCAATTTTACCGAGCATACATTTACACGTGTTTGTCAGAAAATTACATGATTACGGAAGATGGAGCATTTTAAGGACGAAAAGAAATGAATTGTGTGTATTTTAAACTATATTTGTTGTACTATAACATCGGTAAGAAAAGTGAGGTTTTTTGTAGATTTACGTTTACATGCAAAACTAGGCTTACGATACTTTGTAAAATTGGGTCCAGAGTTTTTTTTATTGCCAGTACTACGCTAATTACAATAAATATATATAAATATATTGAAAACTATACATACAATTACAGCAATCATACTTCTTATATCACAAGATATATAGAGCGAAATGGTGGCTTACCTGTAACAAAAGAGAGAGAAAAAGAACATATTTAGATACTGGTAATAAAAAGTTTAATAAAATAATAGAGACATTTTAAAACATCCTAAGCACATTATTCACCTAGTCCTGTTGGTTATTAGGTATCTAAAACATTGTACATACAACACTAAATAACAAGAGAAAATTCGGGGGTGGGGAATTACATGGGCTAGTCTCACCTAGCAGTAGTCAAGACAACACATGTCACAAGTGGGTTTTTAATAATAATAAAAAAGTTTAAAACCTGAATCTTGATATGTAGCTTCTTGACATTGCCGTTATATTTCCGCGAGTATATTCGATTACGGTTTGCCCGCGCCGTCTAATTTCTGTCTAGAACAGAGGGCAATGGTCTGTGGCCATACCTCATAATTGAGCTATATTATTCACTCGGGGCTGGAGTAGATTCCGAAATATATCAATGACTGACAATCAGACTGGTTATGTTCAAAATCATGTGTCACGGGGATCCTATAATACCCGTAACTGAATGAAACACGATTGTCCAAATATCTCTCCTAACTGTATATCTATTAGATCGTTCTGTAACAGGCAGTTATACCCTAGTGTGGCTCGTCTAGGTATGATCAGAGATAAGATCTTATATAAAGTATATTTTATTATAGCACGTTTAGTTCACTAGAAAACACAACAAAAACACAATACACTTTGGAATCTGTATTAACCTACGCTGACAAATGTACTGCCGCAGTAGTTAATTAACAACAACAAATAATAACAACCCAGAACTGATCACTTAATTAGTTAATCTCTAGGTGTCTAGTTTACACAATATGCTAATCACTTCACCGTGACACAACACCCACACGTGTGATAATTGAGAAACGCTAACACACACACACGTGTGATAATGGAGAAACGCTTCCACGGGAACTTAATTAATAAAGGAATTACAACTCTATTCCTAACTGGTTAATTTTTAATTAACCCTAACTACTCATTCAATAACCTTGTAATACAGACTTAATACTGGTACCTATCACAATAAAGACACTAACCTACAGTTTACCTAGGTCCTCTAGGATGACTGGTTAAGCTTTTTATATATATTAGATCAGTGAGCCTACAGATTACTGCGTCAGATGAGGCAGCACCGTCTAAATAATATTGGTATAATACAGTATTAAAATATTTAAAGTCACATCAAGGTTATACAACAGAGCAGAAAATATATAATTACGAAGTCCAAACGGACTAACGTTCCCCCTGGACGCCTTCCAATATGTTTCTCCTCGATATCTCTAAAACCCTAGCTATTTATCATAAAACCGAATATCGCCTGGGGGTACAAGGCGGTCCTCCTCCTATCAAGTGATATTCCACAGCGACCAAGACGGCATGTCTTTCTCTTAGATCGCCAAACTCAATGACGCCTTGTCGCCAAAATCACGGTTGTAAAAACTAAGTGCATATTGGGATGCACGGTCGCACGAAGGTATTACGTAACAAGGTGCCCAACTGGGCTAAGTGCATATTGGAACTGCACACGGCCCTCTAAAACAATTAATATCGCCACAGGCGAAAAGAAATTAAGAGCATGTACCGTCACATCATGGTTTTTCAAAAGACGAAAAAACAGCTTTAATGTTTTAAAATGTTTTTTAAAAATCCTAAAAGAAGCCAATTATATGCCTGTCCACCCATCCTATTAAAGGTATGGTTCCTAAACTGACTACATTTGAATATTGTTTTAAAGGAAACAAAGAAGGATGTAAAAAGGAAAAACAATACGAATTAGTAACGAATGGATGTAACCATGTCTGATTGTCAGCCATCGATATGAACCAAGCAATTTACATGCTCTTAGGTTGGTTTACGTGACACGTGACCTACTAAAACGACAACCACACGGATTTTGTGACTTGAAATATACATCAGAATATGTGTGTTTCTCTTTAGCCAACGCTTGCTACCATAAAACATTTTACAAACATTTTCAAAAAGTTATCGTTTGATTGAAAAATACAACAAGAATCCATTAACCCATAGTTTTTGTTTCTAATTTATACCATCGTAGCCATAATAGGAAGCTATCGATAACAAGAAGGATGTGACGACTATCTATCTGATTAAATACATTTTTTTATATATAATTTTAAAAATTATTTACAGGCAATCATTTCTTATTTACAGGTAATAACTTCTTGGGATCTTTGGTGAAACAACTGTTGTGCAACAACACCTTTAAACACAATAGCTTAAACACTGGGTCAGCGAAACCAGTTCCGTCATGTTTGTACATTTGATTTCTGTTAACGACCCAGTAAGCTAGTCGTAATAGAGAAGCAGCCCGAGGCTGAGTTAGAAAAATCAAAGAATATCTTGTTATTAACGCGAACAGTTAATAGCCCCGGAGCCGACTCCACGCCAAATTAATCAGCAAGCTGTTTCAATACCTTATTAAGGACGAAACTTACACCATGATATATAAATGTGAAAAAAAATCAAAGACTTAACTCTTGATCTCCTTATAGAACATCTAGTTTAATGATTCTATAACGGGAAAATGACCAATCATTATATGCACTCCGTTGCTCAGACACCGAGAAAAACAACGGTAAGTATGTTGTTTAAAAATTCGAAATCATATGTACTTCTATAAGTACAGTTGTGTGCAATGAGGTGAAAGGCACACATGGACCTGAATGACATCATCGAGTGCGTCTGTATCTTTAAAGTCGCTCTGTTAAAATGTTAAAAGTTTATGTTGTTTAACGACACCATTAGAGCACATTGATTTATTAATCAACGGCTGTTGGATGTCAAATATTTTTCCATTAGTATCAAGAGATCTTTTATATGCACCATCCCGCAGAAAGGATATCACATACCATGGCCTTTGATATACCAGTCGTAGTGCACTGACGAGAACAAGAAACAGCCCGATTGGCCCACCGATGGGGATCGATCCTACGTCACACCATTTAAAGTTGCACTGTGTCTGTCGATATTTTGGACACTTTTTTCCAAGTTGCTAACCTAAGTTTCGGAATAATCAATGACTATTTAACGTCACCCTAGCACGAAAAATACATCGGCTATTGGGTGTCAAGCAACGGTAAGAACATAAATAAATTAATAATCAATATCAATATAAATATTCAAAAGTTAAATTAAAACACAGAGTAAAGAGCTGTGTAAAAAATAATTATATTACAGGTAAGTAAATTTAAAATGCTGAACAAATTTCAGTATCTCTTAAGAATTTCAACAAAAGTTTAATGTGGAATCGAAAGATTCCATCATGTCTTCTACCAAATAATAATTACATTTTTCTAGTTGCATCAGATGATTACAATCTGCCATAAAATGGCGCCCTGTCAAAGTACACAGACAGTGATCACACTTAGGTGGATGATTCTTCTTCAGAATAAATGAATATGTCAAATATGTAAGACCGATGCAAGCTTAAACTAGTTTTGATGGTACGTTTATTTTGTTTCTGATTCGCATCAGAATCTACAGTGGGTTCCACATAATCGCATGGTCGATACCCTTCGGCTCCATTACAGATTTATGAAGCTTTTCCGTCTATTCGATTAACCCGTCTAGTTGAATAGTCTAATAATATGTTGATAACACGGAGGCTATGCATATATGCGGAACCCAGTGTAAAACACACACACGGACAGCGAAAACCGTATAAGATTTGCCAAACATTATAACTAAAACTGGAAGTTGTACATGTATATATAATGTATAATTTAATTGTGAAAAAGCTGCAACAGACGAAACTATTTTTACACTGTCAAATAATTAGAGCCAGTTCTATTAACATTTCAAGCATTACACTGGGTAATACAGTCGACCCAGTATTAAAGAACACCTTACGCAACAATGACTTGGTATATACTGAAGATTTATGCCTGTAAACACAAACATTTTGCCCCTGTATAAAGGTCACCTAATAATACATATCAAACAAATAGGGGATAATACACTTGCTGTTTTCTGATTTGCCGACTTACATACGTAATTTTACTGTCTCAAATTTAATCTTAGCGGAGCCAAAATAAAGGGAAAATTTGCGATAGTAAAACCACAGATTTATATCGTTAAATCAGAAAGCACAGTGGAGTTATTTCTATTCTAATTCAATTGTTCATTGATATATTTTACTGTCTGGCTTTCAATAAAAGAAATTCCAAGCTATTATAACTTTACCAGCCGATGACGTCATTAGGTGGGCGAACCGTTAACGCAACTACTGTCCAGCGACAATTCAAAACAGCTAATTAAATTGTGTAAGTATTTCAAAACTGCTACCACGCATAGAACAGACAGCATTGATACATGACATAGGTTATTATTGTATATTATTGCTATGCATGCATTACCCATTTACTATAGAATTTTATCGGTTGTAACCCGATGCTACATACCATTCCCCGCAGTGTGCACATTATATTATTTTATATATAAATATGTATGTATGCCTACAAAATGTATATTTTTTGGCAAAAATTAAATGTGTGTTTATAAACAGAAATAGATGTGGAGGTGGACAGTGAAAGAAATTGAAAGATAGGAGCTGCCAGATCGAAAAGAAATAAGTTGGTATTCAAAGGAGAGAAAATAAAGAGGCAGTGGGATGATAAAAACAATATTAAAAAATAATTTATAAAACAATATAACACCCCCCCCCCTCCAAAAAAAAAAAAATAATAATAATAATAATAATAATAAAAAAATAATAATAATAATAAACATTTAAAAAAAGTCTTTTAAAAAAATAATCAGGAAAAGTATGCAACACAAACTATAGCACATTTTTACAAAAAAAAAGAGGATTATTATAATATTTATAGATGGAAATGTTCACTTTGATACATAGCATACTTTCAAAATGGCTCAGTTGGTTGAGCACTCGCCTGAAGTGCTGGTATATCAAACGCTGTGGTGTGTACTGTACTGTCTGTGGAAAATTACACATAAAACATAGCTAAATACTAACAGATAAAAATGTGGCGGATTTCCTTTAAGACTATGTCCAAATTATCCAAAGTTTGACAACAAATAGCCAGTGATTAGTAAGTCAATGTGCCCTATTGGTGTCGTTAAAACAAACATAACTTCTTTATTCTCAAAATGGTGCATAATACTCAATTTAATGTCATAAAAGGCTACATCCATTGTTAAGCTGCTCACAATCTACAATACGTAATACATATAAACGATAATCATTTGTCACGTTAAATCATTATAGTGCGTTATACGATTACCGTCGGTGGACTCATTGGACTATGTCTCGTTCCAGCCAGTGCACCACGACTGGGATATCAAAGGCCGTGGTATGTGCTATCCTGTCTGTGGCATGGTGTGTATAAAAGATCCCTTGCTACTAATGAAAAAATGTGTGTGTCAAAAACGACCATAAGTTTGAGATCCAATAACCGATGATTAATAAATCAATGTGGTTTCGTTAAACACAACAAACTTCATTTGTAAATACGATTATGAATAAATACATTTTACGTTTAACTTTTATAGCTACTGATATCATGTGTGCAACATACTGATGCCTGCTATACGATCATGCATAAACACGCTTGCGTTTAACTTTTATAGCTACTGATATCATGTGTGCAACATGCTGATACCTGCTATACGATCATGCATAAACACGCTTACGCTTAACTGTATTGGTACTGACATGTGAACAGCATACTGATATCCGTTATACGATTATGTATAAACACCGCTTACGTTTAACATACTTGGTATCGTACTGATATTATGTGTGCAGCATACTGATATCCGTTATACGATTATGTACAAACACAGCTTACGTTTAACATACTAGGTATCGTACTGATATTATGTGTGCAGCATACTGATATCCGTAACAGGCAGTTATACCCGCTGGCTCGTCTAGGTATGATCAGAGATACGATCTTATATAAAGTGTATGTAATATAGCACGTTTAGTTCACTAGAAAACACAACAAAAACACAATACACTTTGGAATATGTATTAACCTACGCTGACAAATGTACTGCCGCAGTAGTTAATTAACAACAACAAATAATAACAACCCAGAACTGATCACTTAATTAGTTAATCTCTAGGTGTCTAGTCTACACAATATGCTAATCACTTCACCGTGACACAACACCCACACGTGTGATAATTGAGAAACGCTTCCAGGAGAACTTAATTAATAAAGGAATTACAACTCTATTCCTACTTGGTTAATTTTTAATTAACCCTTACTACTCATTCAGTAACGTGTGATAATTGAGAAACGCTTCCAGGAGAACTTAATTAATAAAGGAATTACAACTCTATTCCTAACTGGTTAATTTTTAATTAACCCTTAACTACTCATTCAGTAACCTTGTAACACAGAATTAATACTGGTACCTATCACAATAAAGACAATAACCTACAGTTTACCTGGCTAAGCTTTAATAATTATTTAGAACAATGAATCCTACCGTTTACTTCGTCAGATTACCGGAAACACCGTCCAAATAATATTGGTATAATACAGTATTAAAATATTTAAAGTCACATCAATCACATCAAGGTTATACACAGAGCAGAAATAAAATTATTTACCAGTCCGGACGAACAGCGATCCCCTGGAGCCTTCCTTGTGTTTCTCCCTGATATATCTAAAATCCTAGCTATTTATTCAAAACTCTCAGAGACAGCGAATATCGCCTGGGGGCACAATGCGGTAACTCACCTATCATCTGATATTACCACCTCTCCCAGAGTCGGTATATTTTCTTAGATCGCCAGACTGGCTGTCGCCATTCCGCGGGCAATCCCATGGTCATAAACAGCACTACCGGAGTTATTACGTAACTACTGGTCACATGGCCTCCACACCTAGACTAAGTGCATATTGGGATGCACGGTCGCGCGAAGGTATTACGTAACAAGGTGCCCACCTGGGCTAAGTGCATTTGGAACTGCACACGGCCCTCTAAAACAATTAATATCGCCACAGGCGAAAAGAAATTAAGAGCATGTACCGTCACACCGTTATACGATTATGTACAAACACCGCTTACGTTTAACATACTAGGTACCGTACTGATATTATGTGTGCAGCATACTGATATCCGTTATACGATTATGCACAAACACCGCTTACGTTTAACATACTAGGTACCGTACTGATATTATGTGTGTAGCATACTGATATCCGTTATACGATTATGCACAAACACCGCTTACGTTTAACATAATAGGTACCGTACCGTACTGATATTTTACGTGTGCAACATACGGATATCCGTTATACGATTATGTACAAAAACCCTTACGTTTTACATAATAGGTACCGTATTAATAGTATGTGTGTAGCATGCTGATATCCGTTATACGATTATGCACAAACACCGCTTACGTTTATAGGTGTTTATAGTGACACGTGTGTAGCATACTGGTATATACCGGATGTTAATACTCTGAGATCAAGGTGATTTCTACATCAGTTATACCTGGACATTATCAATCAATAACATGAGAGACAATTGGTTTTGTTCTGTGATTGTTTCTTTGAAAGCATGAATAACAGTAAAGGCTGGATTTGCTCGTCGTTTCCACGGCAAAGACATAAGAATATGATGGTTTTGGTAATGCGAACAAAACAGGAATGTTCGTGTTAGAAAGCACAGCCAGCTCCTTGTGTTTGTAACTGAATTGTATTTGTCTTAATGACCATCATGAACCATTGAACTTTGGTAGACATGGAATAATGTACACATTACCTTCGTTAAATAGAATATCTATTTCACAACATACGTTACTAACTGTCAATTAGAGAAGCGATGATATCAGAGTCTTGTGCGTTCACGCGTACTTGTACGTATAACGAGCGAAGATACTATAATAAAAGCGTGTAGTTTTAAATTGGATTTATTCGCATGGAATACCATTACAGGTTAGATCTTAATTGACATTAGAAGGAAGGAAATGTTTTATTTAACGACGCACTCAACACATTTTATTTACGGTTATATGGCGTCGGAGATATGGTTAAGGACCACACAGATATTAAGGGAGGAAACCCGCTGTCACCACTTCATGGGCTACTCTTTTTGATAAGCAGAGATCTTTTATATGCACCATCCCATAGACAGGATAGCACATACCACGGCCTTTGATGTACCAGTCGTGGTGCACTGGCTGGAGCGAAAAATAGACCAATGGGCCCACTAACGGGGATCGATCCCAAACCGACCGCGCATCAAGCGAGTGCTTTACCACTGGGCTACGTTTCGCCCCTTAATTGACATTAGAAGGTTGTTGAATAAAAAGAAAAGTCGTTCGATATACATGTGTAAGGAAAATGTGCAAAATGTTCACAGTTGTTTATAAACATGGAGCATTAGCGGGAAAATTAAAACGAAAACACAGATACATTGAACATGTCGTCATGTCAGTTTTGGGCCATTACGTGTTGATCACTCTACAGTCGTGATGGTTCTGCCATTACGTGTTGATCACTGTACAGTCGTGATGGTTCTGCTTAAAGTGAAAACAGTTTATTTCAACTAGTACCTGATAACATTATTATTCCACCAATGATATCAAATACCTGCATGTAACTAATATTATTTAATAAAAATTCTATATTGCCGCATGGATCCAATTTTGGTAAACAGTTCGTCTGACGCGCGAATGGTCTAGGATCGATCCCCGTCGGTGGGTGCATTGGGCTATTTCTCCTTCCAGCCAGTGCAACACGACTGGTATATTAAAGACCGTGGTATGTGTTATCTTGTCAGTGGGATGATATATATAAAAGACCCCTTGCTACTAATGGAAAAATACAGAGAGTTTCCTCTCTAATGTTTTAAATCCGATAATAAAACCAAAGAGATCTAATTGTGTATTTAAACAAAACAAACTTTATTTATTATTTAGATCCATTTTTTACTATTGTTTGTGTCACCATGTTACTTTATCTGCATCTCTCAAACAGAGATTTATTTTGTTCATTTGCTCTGAATTTTTCTTAGAAGCACTCACGACTTATATTAACGTTAATACAGTTTCTACAGAACCCGACGTCACTATAATCTGCTGGTTACACCACTAATCAACACGAATAGCCGCAAAGTGATAATGGTAGCTATACATACACTTGCGAATCCCAATAGTTCAGCATTTATCAATAGTAGGAAATATATGTTAAGTGCGCTGTTAGCGGAACAGAAATCTGTAAACACTATTATTAATAAAGTTCTGGTGACATAGTAGTTATAAAGCGAACGCTCTGACTTCCAACGTTTGCTTAGTATTTGTGGCAAACGACTGGTTTATTGAATAAATAAATGGATGAAAGCAAATGAATGAACGAACGAATGAATGAATGAATGGACGGACGAACGAACGAACGAACGAACGAATGAATGAAGAACGAACGAAAGAATGTACAGAGAACGAAAGAACGTAATAAAGAACGAATGAAAGAAAGAACGGACAGGCGGACGGACGGACGGACGGACCACGCAGCACGAAGTACAAGTATCAAAGACAGGTGAGAGGGGCAGGACGTAGCCCAGTGGTAAAGCGCAAGCCTGGTGCGCGGTCGGTCGAGGATCCATCCCTGTCGGTGGGTCCATTGGGCTATATCTCGTTCCATCCAATGCACCGCGACTGGTATATCAGAGGCCGTAGTATGTGCTATCCTGTATGTGGGATGGTGCATATAAAAGATCCCTTGCTACTAATGGAAAAATGTATCGGGTGTTTTCGCTCTGTAACTGCTCGCTCCAGCCAGTGCACCACGACTGGTACATCAAAGGCCGTGGTATGTGATATCCTGTCTGTGGGATGGTGCATATAAAAGATCCCTTGCTGCCAATCGAACAGAGTAGCCCATGAAGTGGCGACAGCTTGTTTCCTCCTTCAATACGTGTGGTCCTTAGCTATATGTCTGACGCCATATAACCGTAAATAAAATGTGTTGAGTGCGTCGTTAAATAAAACATTTCCTTCCTGCCTTCCTCTATGTCAAGATGACTATATGTTTGACATCCAGTAGCCGATGATTAATAAATCAATGTTCTCTAGCGGTTAACACGCTTAATTTCATTTCATTTCAACTTATTGTCGTGCTTATATCCAATTACGGTTCAAGCACACCCATCAGCTATCAGGGCTGTCTGTTCAGGACAGTTGGTTAGTTGTTAGTTGTTAGTTGTTAGTGCTTAGTGAGAGAGAAGAGGATGTAGTGGCCTTACGGCTACCCATATAAAAGACCTCTTGCTACTAATGGAAATATGTAGCGTGTTTCCTCTCTAACAGTACATCTCAAAATTACAAAATGTTCGACATTCAACAGCTGATGATTAACAAATCAATGTGCTCTATTGGTGTCGTTAAACAAAACAGACTTTAACTTTTAACTTTAAAAACACTATGCTCAGTACATTAACTAAACTATGATCCATATAATAAACAGAAATACTCCAACTCCTCCCCCAAAGTATTCACTGAAGAAAAGTGGAATCGTTCATGGCTCATTTTCAGTTATATAACCGGATCTGTTTTTACAACACCCCTAGTTTTGCAGAAAATTATAGTGCTTAGTTTTACAGACAAACAGCGCATTACATGTTTCAAGCACAACTTTATGCAGTTGTATCAAATGAAATAAAACTGCATACATTTATTGCCCAGATAAAATACGTTTTGGACAACAAACACTGCCACATTTATGACCAATGGCAGGACTTATTGAACTGCTGGATCAAAAAGCTGGTAGGCACCTCGAACCGGATGTTATTTGGTGTAGCGCCACTTCTAGCCCTCTAGTGTTGAATAATTAAACAAACAGTATCTAGCTTGCGACACTGTTGGGGGTATCAAATTTTGAAGGGGCAATACTACTGAATTAAGGCATTCACAAAATAGCCGATTACAGCAGATTCTAAGGGAGACTGGTATATCAAATGCTGTGGTATGTGCTATCCTGTCTGTGGGATGGTGCATATAAACGATCCCTTGCGACTAATGGAAATATGTAGCGGGTTTCCTATTTAACAAATAGGACTGGACCTAGAACAGAATATTTTTTTCTTTTATAAAGTTAATATGTCCCCAATGAAGATTTCAGCCAAACTGTACCAAACTCCAATATCTTAATGATGTAATATCACCGTGTCTGATATTTGGATTCTTTGGTACCATAGTTCTTCTATTTATAATATATTTATGGGGTCAACAATCAACAGTTTGGGAGATATAGGGGCATCACAGTTGGTGTTGGTGGCCATATTGGATGTATGCTAATTATCACCTTTCCCGGATTTAGATTTTGGTAGATGTTGGATGGGGTCATATTAATGATATATAAAAAAAACCTTCTGTTGCAATTTGTTCTAGATGCAACTAAATTGTGGCTTAGATTTACTGGACTATAGACTTATTAATTATAGTTAGCTACATCCCGCTCTGCTCAGAAAAGGACCATAGTCTGTTTTGTTTAACGACACCACTAGAGCACATTAATTAATTAATCATCGGCTATTGGATGTTAAACATTTGGTAATTCTGACACGTAGTCATCAGAGGAAACCCGCTACACGTTTCCATTAGCAGGAAGGGATCTTTTATATGCACTTTCCCACCGACAGTAAAGCACATACCAAGGCCTTTGACCAGTTGTGGTGTACTGGTATGAACGATAAAAAAAAACCCAACACAAACCAGTTGAATGGATCTACTGAGGTGGTTCAACCAACTGAGCTTTCTTTCTTTCTTCGAGTGATTTTCGTGCTTATATCCAATTAAGGTTCAAGCACGCTGTCCTGGGCACACACCGTAGCTATCTGGGCTGTCTGTCCAGGACAATAGGTTAGTTGTTAGATGTTAGTGGTTAGTGAGAGAGAAGAAGGTGTAGTGGTCTTACACCTATCCAGTAGGAGCCGCTACCGGGCTGCGAACCCAGTACCTACCAGCCTTATGTCCGGTGGATAAATCAGGATACCACCGATGCCGGTCGACTTAGCTAAATCCCCCTCCCCCCCCCCCCCCCCCCCCCCCCCCCCCCCCCCCCCCCCTCGCACAAGGATCATGACCAGTCTTCTTCTTGTTCTAAATACGTATCACTGACATCAGATACTCAACACAAAGAACAATAATTATACCGTATAGAAACATCCTCACCGTTTCCACTCTTTGATCCTAAAAAAACTTATCAACGCAGCCAAAATTAATCATAATTACTTGTCTCTGGTTCACGGTAATCAGAGAAGCAGATATGGGGTTAACTCCCTTGTTAGTTCTAATTAGCAGGCCCAGGGTCTATGGAATACGAACGTGGATACAACACTCTCAAATGAGCCACGTTGTTATTCCTGTGTGTGTTGTTCAACAAGTCATAATGAGTTTTCTTTGAATAGTTAAAAAAGGGTTATTTTCATTATCCAAAGATGAGAGTTCTGTCAGCTACATGTGGGTTGACTGTCAATGCTGTGATTTTTTATTTTTTATTTAATACATGTATATCAAAGTTAAAGAGTTTATTTTGCCTAACGACACCGCTAGAGCATGTTGATTAATACGGTTAACTTCCTGACACTGTGGATGAGGGTTTTGGTTACAAATCACTATTTCCTGTTTCTTTTTGATTTAATGACGCCACTAGAGCAAGTTGATTTATTAATCATCGGCTATTGGATGTCAAATATATGGTAATTTTGAAATATAGTCTTAGAGAGGAAACTCGCTATATTTTTCAATTAGTAGCAAGATATATTTTATATGCACCATCCCACGGACATGATAACACATACCACGGCCTTTGAGATACCCGTGGTATGTGCTACCCTGTATTTGGGAGAGCGCATTGCAATTCGGTAGGCGTTGTATGTGTGTGTGTGTGTGTGTGTGTGTGTGTTCTCTCCCGGTTTTGCTTTTTAACACTCAAGAATGTGATATGATGATGGAAATACTTTCTTTTGTTTAACGACACAACTAGAGCACATTGATTTATTAGTCATCAGTTATTGGATGTCAAACATTTGGTTATTTTGACAAATAGTCTTGGAGAGGAAACCCACTACATTTTTGCAACTGACCGCGCATCAAGCTAGCGCTTTACCATTGGGCTACGTTCCGCCCCTATGATGGAAAGAAACAAAAGATCACACCAATACTAACTGAAAACAGTGACTAACAAAAACCCTCATCCATGGTTGTCAGTGACTGTGTTACTGACATTCAATCCCGCATCACTGACATTCATTCTCTCATTATTGACATTCATTCTTTCATTACTGACATTCAATCTCACATTACTGACATTCATTCTCACATTACTGACATTCATTCTCACATTACTGACATTCATTCTTTCATTACTGACATTCAATCTCACATTACTGACATTCATTCTCACATTACTGGCATTCATTCTCACATTACTGGCAGTCATTCTCACATTACTGACATTCAATCCCACATCACTGACATTCAATCCTACACCACTGACATTCTTTCTCTCATTACTGACATTCAATCCCACATATCGTCGCACATTATACAAACATTACGATGCTAATGGTGGTGGCTAAAATGTAGACAACAATACCAAAGTCTGCCCTTATTTCCTTCTCTCGGTATATAGAGGCTCATCAATATTTACCTACTACAAACATCGGTATCATTCGAAATGCACAGAATATAACGACATTAATAAAAATATATATATATATATTAGTTCTGCAGCAGAGATTGAAAAAGAGCCTTAATTTTTTAGTAACCTGGGCTGGAAGTATAACATTTGTCACTTTGGCAGAAATTAATCTCTGGAATCCGGAGTTCATGAAAATGAAAACAATGACATTTTCTCAAGTTGGTGCGAACAAGATGGCGGCCGTTTTTCATAACAGCCGTTAGTTCATCATCAACACTGTATATATTCAGACCTGCAGCACTTAGAAATGTGATCTTGGTGTCAAAACTTAATATGTCTCTGGGCTCAGTAAGTTCATTAACACTGTTTGTAATGTCAGATATTGGGTCGACAAAAATTCAAAATGGCTGACTAAAAGGGCGGTAATTTTGGTATGAAAAGCTAAACATATTTGTAATATAACATAGAAAAAGCAAATTTTATGTCAAATGTTATGTTTAGATTGTCGATAACTTTAGTTAGCATGTTTTGAAAAGTAAAATACAGCTGCAAATTGTAAATAATTGTATAAAATAATAAATCAAGATACCGGACATATATTGATCAAATAGTTCCTTAATAAGAACGTGTTTTGTCATTATCATTATACAACTATTAGCGTCTACAAACACCTAACATAGCCATGAATAACTAAACGAATGGATGAATTAGTGAGTTAGTGTATGTATGAATGAATTAATGTTTAGCCAAATTCTAGTAAAAATAAAACAAAAAACACTTCAATGTGTTGTACATACCGATACAGTGTAGGGTTTCCCAACACTGCATACTACTGTTCTCAGATTTACTCTCAACTGAAATAACTTGTGTTGGTGGATCTACACATGCAGCAAGATATTCTGGTGCATCCACTGGATACATTGCTCTACATGTGCATGCTGCTGTGCAAGGTTGTCCAATGGCAAGACACTTTAAAGCACATAGAAAGGGCCGACACCAGGGTGTTCAGCAATTGTAGATCAATTAAAGAAAACAGAGTCTGTTTCTTGAAATCCAACTTGGTGGGATCCTCAAGCGGCATGTAGCTCAAGCGGTAGCGTGTCCGCCTGTGAAGCGGTCGGTCATCGGATCGATCCTTCTCAGTAGACCCATTTGCAGTTTGAGCTATGTTCCGTTCCAACCAGTGGTCCACAACTGGTTCATCAAAGGCCGTGGTATGTGCCGTCATGTCTGTGGGAAAGTGCATATAAAAAAAACCTTGCTGCTTATCGGAAAGAGTAGCCTATGTGGCGGCAGCAGGTTTCCTCTAAAGACATATGTCAGAATGACCATATGTTTGACGTCTAATAGCAGATGATAAGATAAAAATCAATATGCTCTGGTGGCGTCGTTAAATAGAACAAACTTTTGGTGTTATTCTCATGCATGGACATGATGATGCGTTGCTATGTCGACAGATAGAGGCATCAGTGCAGTCTGCATGTGTACGTGTCGTCAGTTGGTGGTCATCCTTTGCAAGCACATTTTTCTTATAGACAATGTCCCACTGAAGATTTGTTTAACAATGTTCAGTCAGCGTTACTGTACGTGGCCCAAACACATCTGGTGGCAACCATTTTTATTCCAAAACCCCCCGATATTTCCTGTGTTCCCAGGGTGGGAATGACTAAAACTGTTTAACGTTCTTCATCGTTGTGCAGTATACTTAGCGTTTTCCATAACCTTAAAAAGAGCTGAAATGGGGAGACAAGAACTGGGATGTGGAGGTGGACAGCAAAAGAAGTTGAAAGATAGGAGGAGTTGCGAGATCGGGTAGAAATGATAAGGAATTCAAAGGATATAAAGGAAAGGGGGCAGCGGGATACAAAAAAAAAAGAGCTCAAAGTGTTGTAGTGAGTTGGTCAGTTTACAGAAATCATGATACAGTGCTGCTTTTTCTTTAGCTGGTGTCACGGGGATCCTATAATACCCGTAACTGAATAAAACACGATTATCCAAATATCTCTCCTAACTGTATATCTATTAGATCTCTCTGTATCGGGCAGTCCAATACCCGAGTGGCTCGTCTCTAGGTATATCAGAGATACGATCTTACATAAATATATATATATATATATATATATATATATATATATATATATATATCACGTTTAGTTCACTAGAAAACACAACAAAACACAATACACTTTGGAATCTGTATTAACACTACGCTGACAAATGTACTTGCCGCAGTAGTTAATTATACAACAACAATATAATAACAACCCAGAACTAATCACTTAATTAGTTAATCACTAGGTGTCTAGTTTACACAATATTCTAATCACTTCACCGTGATACAACACGCACACGTGTGATAATTGAGAAACGCTTCCAGGGGAACTTAATTGATAAAGGAATTACAACTCTATTTCTAACTGGTTAATTTTTAATTAACCCTTAACTACTCATTCAGTAACCTTATAATACAGAATTAATACTGGTACCTATCACAATAAAGACAATAACATACAGTTTACCTAGGTCCTCTAGGATGACCGGCTAAGCTTTATATGTTTAGAACAGTGAAGCCTACAATTTACTTCGTCAGATTACCGGAAACACTGTCTAAATAATATTGGTATAATACAGTATTAAATTATTAAAAGTCACATCAATCACATCAAGGTTATACAACAGAGCAGAAATATATATTTACCAAGTCCAGTCGGACTAACGTTCCCCGGGAGCCGTCCAGTGATTATCCCCGATAAATCTAAAATCCTAGCTATTTATTACAAAAACCGAATATCGCCTGGGGGCACATCCACAGCGACCAAGACGGATTATTTTTTTAGATGACCAGACTTACTGTCGCCGTCACAGCTGGTTATACATAGAAAGTACTGGTGTATACCAGGTATGACTGGCACATCGTCCTCCATTAGATGTGTGGAAATATACCAGTACTTTCTTTATTCTAACTATACTACGATAAAAATGCAGAAGCAATACGAGAATATCACTGTGTGGACTGCTTATAACAATCTGTTGTGTTCATTGCCCTGTGGTACATTTTGTATGTGGCACCATTTTTGTATCTGTTGAAGCCCAAAATGTCCCAACAGCTCAAGGTGTCGCAAATGGGATATCTTGGGCGGACACCGGCCCAAGATGTGACAATTGGGCTTCAACAGTGTCTGCCTAAATCGTGATTTCAATATATTGACTTCACAACTGCCACCATCTATTGTAATATTTACTTGTCTAGTCCTGTACAACACCGAGACATAGTATCTTCGTACCGTTAGAATGATACCTTGATAGTTGACCATGTACTCTGTGTAGACATTTGCGAACTTTGCCTAATATTATACCTGGTGTGAAGGAAATATTACTGTATCTCCTCATATAAGGACGAAATATATGCCCGTCTTAACCAGTTTACACCAGCGCATGTTAATTGTGACCATCTAAGGAATAAGCAATTTAACAATGAAGAAAGTTGACCAGTTACAAAATTAGAAACATGAGGATATTGTAATTTTAATAATTATAAAATAACTTATTTTGACCGAAACCAAAATATAATCGCTTCAGACAGGGGCTAGTTCCTTTAAACAAATGTGATGTGATGAACACATTAATTTAACAGGTGAGATAAACCAGTGTTTTAGTCGTAAGGTTTTGTATTGATTTCCTTACGATGATTCTCTCCTAATCCATTAAACACCTCTCAAACTATTCCCTGTGGGATAAACGATGTCATGTCATATTATAGGGTTTTACGTGCACATTCAGAACAAGCTGTTGTAGCGCACGCCTGTCGTGGGCACAAGAGCCGGCCTTCCGGCTCCTCCGTCCATGACAGGAAAGGTGGGGGGATGGGAGAGGAGGGACCGTCTGCACTGGCAGGTGCAAGGGAGCACCAGCAGCCCGATCGAATCGGTAGCAGGCGGGTGGGGGTGGTGGTGGTGCTATGGAATTTTGAATGGAGCCGTTAATGCCAAAGAGAAAGTCGTGCGCAATTTTGATTGAGAAAGTTTGGCGCAATTTTGAACGGTCAGTCGAAAGGTAAATGGCTGAGCTAGCATAGGTTTTGATATTAGTGTCTGATTTGTCTTGTTTTATAGCCCTCGCGATTAACTCTGTTGGTGAATTGCGTCACGTGACCAGTACCCTAAATCTCGTGAAGTTATCGCTGGACTTCGGACGGGATGTAAATTACAGTTAACGGTGTGTTTTTTATTTAACGATACCACTAGAGGACATTGATTAATTAATTATCGGCTATTGGAAGGAAGGAAGAAAATGTTTTGTTTAACGACGCACTCAACACATTTTATTTACGGTGGTTATATGGCGTCAGACATATGGTTAAGGACCACACATACAGAGAGGGGAAACCCACTATGGCCACTTCATAGGCTACTCTTTTTCGATTAGAATCAAGGGATCTTTTATATGCGCCACCCCACAGACAGGATAGTACATACCACACCCTTCGTTACACCAGTTGTGGAACACTGGCTGGAACGAGAAATAGTCCAATGGGGACACCGACGGAGCTCGATCCTAATCCGACCGCGCATCAAGCGAGCGCTTTATCACTGGGCTACGTCCCGCCCCTGTCAGCTATTGTATGTCAAACATTTGGTAATTCTGACACGTAGTCATCAGAGGAAACCCGCTACATAGTTTTTTTCATTAGCAGTAAGGGATCTTTTATATGCACTTTCGCAAAGACAGGAAAGTACATACCACGGCCTTTGACCAGTTGTGACCGGCCTCGATGGCGTCGTGGTTAGGCCATCGGTCTACAGCTGGAAGGTACTGGGTTCGGATCCCAGTCGAGGCATGGGATTTTTAATCCAGATACCGACTCCAAACCCTGAGTGAGTGCTCCGCAAAGCTCAATGGGTAGGTGTAAACCACTTGCACCGACCAGTGATCCATAACTGGTTCAACAAAGGCCATGGTTTGTGCTATCCTGCCTGTGGGAAGCACAAATAAAAGATCCCTTGCTGCTAATCGGAAAGAGTAGCCCATGTAGTGGCAACAGCGGGTTTCCTCTCAAAATATGTGTGGTCCTTAACCATATGTCTGACGCCATATAACCGTAAATAAAATGTGTTGAGTGCGTCGATAAATAAAACATTTCTTTCTTTCTTTGATCAGTTGTGGTGTACTGGTAGGAACGATAAAGAAAACCAATCAGGCGAGCATTCAACCGACTGAGCTAAATCAGAGGCGGATCCAGAAAATATTTTACAGGGGGAGGGTTGCCAATTTGAAAACGGCGCACGAACCAACTTTTGAAAAGGGCATCCAATGGAAAATACTTAAAAGAGGGGGGAAAAGTGGGCACTTGAATAGTTTAGGGTGGAGGCGGTTCGCCTCAGTAGTAAAGCACTCGGCAGACAGACAGACGGACAGACAGACAGACAGACAGACAGACAAATTCTTCATTTACCTCTGGCCTTGTGTACCGATTAAAAACACAGTTCCATAATATGTATAATAATACAGCAATACAAATACAAAAGCCACTTAACTATAGAGTAAAGGAAGCATCGGACCCTCTCTCTCTCTCTCTCTCTCTCTCTCTCTCTCTCTCTCTCTCTCTCTCTCTCTCTCTCTCTCTCTCTCTCTCTCTCTCTCTCTCTCTCTCTCCCTCCCTCCCTCCCTCCCCTTCTCTCTCTCTGTCATGCGTCAACCAACTGGAACACACGATCTCAAATCATAAAATTGTACATAACGTTCAGTATGGTCATTATTTTGTTTTTCTAATGATCTTATCGCTCTAACTAAATTTTAAAAAATACACCCGCCCGTCTGTCTAGCTAATCATATCCGACATTCCATTAGCCATGTCTTCAAACTACTAATCAGGGAGATCAGCATTTACTTTTAATGTCAGAAAAGTGCCCTAATGACGTAGACTTACGAGTCATATTATCTTCAATTAACAAAATGATACAGCCTAATTGTCATCCAGTGAGGATATGCAGGCAGGTATGTTGAAAATCAGAGGAACTCATTAATAAATCAATATAGATTAGAGACAGTGAGTCATAGTATAGCAGTGGTTAATTTGCAGCGCTGGAGGGTACCTGGTTCGTACCTCAGTCGCGTATTCAGTCCAGAGAGAAATGATTACTCAGCGGGAAGGTACGAGGCTATTTCTCAGACTTCTTACGCTTTCCAACATTCCGATTATATCTGTTTGACTCTTCTTCTTCTCTCCCCCCCCCCCCCTCTCTCTCTCTCTCTCTCTCTCTCTCTCTCTCTCTCTCTCTCTCTCTCTCTCTCTCTCTCTCTCTCTTTCACTTACCATCGCCTTTTGTTCTAGTCTAGTTGTTACATTGTTCTGACAAGTTTATAAACTTACCAGCCACAGTTTGATATATGTTCGGGTGCTGATAAACAATAGTCCTTCCCCCATAATTTTATCTAACCAAAAAAAAAAAAAACACACCAAAATCCCACTATTTTAATTTAAAACAAGATGTGTACTGTTTTAGAATTTGATTGTCTGTTTATTTTGTTTAACGATACCACTAGAGCACATTGATTTATTAATCGTCGGCTATTTGATGTCAACCATTTGGTAATTTTGACATACAGTCTTAGAGAGAAAACCCGCTACAGTTTTCCATTAGTAGCAAGGAATCTTTTACATGCACCACCCCACATACAGGATAGCAAATTCCACAGCCTTTGATATACTAGTCGTGGTGCACTGGCTGGAAAGAAAATTCAGTTTTAGAGAAGACTGCGTGTACGTGCGTGTTTGTGTGCGTCTGTGTATGTGTGTCTGCGTTGCAAGGCTCAATGATTGGTTAAGCAATACATATGGTTTAATGCATACAGACAACTGTACAACTTTCTCTTAAACCAACACAAAATTCATAGGCATAAAAATAAATATGACGACCCCTTCATTCTGAAAGAAAAATTCAATTCAGAAACCAGAGATACTTCAAGAAAAGCCAGTCTTAGATATGAACATGATAAAACGTTTTCTATAAATGCTAATCGTGTATTTAAAAAAAACCTTAAGCAGACTCTAGGGCATAAATGAAAAATTAATTCCTTTCTTCTCCATTGTGGTCATTTCTCTTAATCAGTCGTTTTATAAAGATACGGTTTGTTTCAGCCCACACAGTATGAAGTGTGATTTAAATGAATATAGCCCTCTACGATATAATAATTGACTGAACCTTATAGTTTAATGCTTAGAATATCCATTTCTGTACATCCGGTGTATTTTTGTGTTTAACGACACCACTGAAGACATTGATTAATTAATCATCGGCTACTGGATGTCAAACATTGGCTCATTCTGACTTATAGTCATCAGAGGAAACCCGCTACATTTTTTCTAATGCAGCATGGGATCTTTTATATGTATTTTCCAACATACAAGAAAGCACATACCACAGTATTTGACCTGCTGTGGTGCATGGGTTGGAACGAAAAAAAACCAATCAGTTGAATGGATCAAAAGATGTTGTTCGATCTTGCGTCGCATGCACCTCAGGCGAATTGGATGTACCAATGCCTACAGAAAATGAAGACAGTGTCTTGACGGAATTTTGTAAATATTGTTCAGAAAAAAACATCCTACGGAATAGTAAGGAAATGCCAATTCAAAATAACTTTAACTGATCACGAATAATTATCTACTTTTCCCCAGATATAGGGGTATTAATAGGGTTATTGCTGATGTGTCATTAAACATTCATTCATTCATTCATTCATTCATTTCGGGCAGCATTAGAGACATTTTGGTTCTGGAATCTGAACGACATAATCAAAACCATATTCCTGCACAAGACAGAGTCGAAATAGTGTTAACGGGTGCAGAAATGGAACATATTTCACTAACCCACCGAACCGGAACCAACTAAAATTTACTAACCCGCAATAATTTCTACTAGTCCGCCAGTCTATAGTATAATATAATAATAATATTATTATAATATACAGTGTCTTCACTTCAAATGACATATATAGATATATTGACAAAACATTATTAAGAACACCTGGTAAGTGATCAACATCACTTGGCAAACAAAATAAAAGATGGATCGCCCCCACCCCCCCCCCCCCCCCCCCCCCGAGTTAATGGAAAATCGTGACTCCTGGTAATCTCTATTGGTTTAAAGTTTGTTTTGTTTAACGACACCACTAGAGCGCATTGATTTATTTATAATCGGCTATCGAATGACAAACATTTGGTAATTTTGACATATAGTCTTAGAGAGGAAACCAGCTACATTTTCCATTAGTAGCAAGGGGTCTTTTATATGCATCATCCCACAGACAGGATAGCACATACTGCGGCCTTTGATATACTAGTCGTGGTGCACTGGCTGGAACGAGAAATAGCCTAATGGGCCCACCGACGCGGATCGATCCTACACCGACCGTGCATCAATCGAGCGCTTTACCACTGGGCTACGTTCCGGCCCGTCTCTATCAGATGCCTCGTGTATTGGAGGACTGCCACTACTGAGATCCTAATTCATTAAACTCTCGCAACTTTGCGATCTTGTAATGAGGTGCTAAAAAAGAGGACTTTCCATGATAATATGATGTTGTTTTGTGAATTAGGCCCCATGACGTCACATCCTTCTTGCACCGCCTGTAGGAGACAGAGCACAATTGAATATATATATGTATATATATATATATATATATATATATATATATATATATATATATATATATATATATATATATATATATATATATATATATACAGATGTGATAGCATTCATGGTAGTATAGAGTTGGGAATCGGCTGGAATTCCGCCATCGATTATCGGTTATAATCGGTTTGCACTAATCGATCAACTTTCGATTGTATAAATTAAATAATTAAATGAACATAAGGAAGGAAATGTTTTTATTTAACGACGCACTCAACACACTTTATTTACGGTTATATGGCGTCAGACATATGGTTAAAGACCACAGAGATAGTGATAGAGGAAACCCGCTGTCGCCACTTCATGGGCTACTCTTTTCGATTAGCAGCAAGGGATCTTTTTATATGCACCATCTCATTGACAGGATAGTACATACCACGGCCTTTGTTACACCTGTTGTGGAGCACTGGCTGGAACGAGAAATAGCCCAATGGGGAACATAAGAATGATTTGAATTATGAGGATCATGAGCTGGGACAAACTAAAACTTGCCAGTTTTATATATATATATATATATATATTTTTCTTTATATTCGCATGAAAACACACCCAAACCCCAACATATTTACATTAATTCCATCATCTAGACTGGAGGAAAATTCTAGACTGGAGGAAAATTCACGGTTAATTTTGTTTCCAACACACTGGAGTATGGATTTTAATAATCGACCACCACGTCGGTTGAACCCAACCGATTAATTATCGATTATAATTATTCAAAGGCATGCTAAATAAATGTGTACATGATGATGCACTCAGAAATAAATTTCACGTGACTAGATGTGAAGCCCCCCCCCCCCTCCCCCCGCAAACCCAAATAGTTCAAGCAAGAAAGAAACGTTTAGAACTGAACAGATCTATAGTCCGTCCTATCCTCCTTACAATTATGTTGGGGGTTTTATTGTTGTTTTTTTGTAAATAATTTCAGTTTTATTTGAGGTAACAAGAAAAGTAAAGTTTTTTTGAAAATAACAACAAAAAGCCCTATTTTTGTGTCTAAGTTAGAAAACAATCGTCTCAGAAATAAATAACTTGTAGTCAATTCCAGTTTGAAAAAAAAAGACGTTCCCTGTGGGACGGACTACAAGTTAACACTGTTAAAATCTCATCTTAAAGCGAATAACCAAGATAATAATAGTAAATATTTTTTTCTTTTTCTCCCTTTCCTTGCCCTCAACAATATCGATAAAATATGACTGTTTTTCACTCTCCCTTTGAGCACACAGTACTCAAAACCCCATTAACCCTATCAAGACACACAATATATTGAAAGATAAATCTTTAAAATGTTTGTGTTTTTACGTTACAGCAGAACGAATGATCTCTTCTAGATATCTCGACGTTAGAAAAAAAACGTGGAATTAAGAGAAGTAGTGGTTACAAGCACCAATAACTTCTGGAAATCTGAGCTCGAGGAAAAATTATTATTAATGTTAGCAACAAATTTCATTTGTGAATCATTTACTTCTAAGTGTATTAATGGAAATGACTAATATGTTTTGGCCAATAGTCTTATTTTGTAACTAAAACAGTTATGGCTTTGTGTTTACTGAAATATAAAAAAATATTGATACACAATTAAAGAAAATGCAAACGGCGTCGGCGATTTAATTAATTAGTGATTACGCATTCTGGAATTTATGTAGAGACATATGATCACTTTTGACATACCTGCTGTGAAACTTTCATACTGTCCACGAGTGTATCTTATGTTGTAGGTTCTCGTCATGGCACCGACTCCCACCCACAATGAGTTTCCAAGGCTTAATGGATTAAGAAACCCTGAAGCCATATACATAGGTAACTCTTTCGGGATAACAGCAAGGGGTCTTTTATGGGCGCCTTTACCTTCACGGACATCAAAGCACATACCATGACCTATGATATACCACTTGCGGAGCACAAACAAGAATAGGAAACAACCCATCATTCCAAACGGGATGGGGTGGTGTGGGTGAGGATAATAAGAACGATCACACAGAATATGCGCTACAGCTCCATCCTTTGAACATATGTATACAAGAGGGAAGTGTTTTTGTCTATTATTTATTCATGATGCATGTCTGCAAAAAAAGCCCAGTAGATGTTATTTAGCCGCATTGAAGCTAGAAACGGAAATTGTGTTCTATATCTGGTGTCTTCCTTGCAATTCATATACGTCAGTACAAGGACAGCAAAACAATATTGGTTCAGCGATACCTCAACGTATTTTAAATTACGGCTATTTGGTGTTAGCAGTGTTCTGACAATAAGACTTTCTGGCAAAATATTGGTACCTTCTGTGATTGGCATATTCTCTGAGCATCGCTTCAAAGACTCGGCACCTAGCTTAGCTTACTCCAAGCTCATAATTCGTGCGTGGCTGGGTGCAAAAGTAAGTGTACCCTACTATTTCCACAAGGCGACATCGGTTTCGCAGTAGAAGAAATAAAAGGGTGGAGGCGGCTATTCAAGTTCACCATTCAACCGTGACTGGGTACAGAGTAAGTGTTCCCTACTATTTTCACAAGGCGATATCGGTTTCACCTGAGAAACATTCATAGGGTGAAGTCGGCTAATCAAAGAGAAGTTTCTGAACTTTACGCTTGGTCGCGTAAGGCCTGAAAACATACATATTTCGACAATTGGTATAGAAAAATGAGAAGAAAGCCCGTTGCCGCCACATAAGTTACTCGTAACTAATACAGTTGGTGGTCTGCCACATGCATTTTCCATACACTGTCCTGACGTCGTACGCCTCATCGCACTGAGGTGTACACACAAGCGCACGTGTACACGCATACACACGAAGACACACACGCACGCCACAAAAATGCAAATACTTCAAAACGTTTTCGTACAAGATTTCATTTTACAGCAGGCGAAATTTGTCTCCATTGTAAAACACAGATATATATATATATATATATATATATATATATATATATATATACACACACGCTTCGGCTATCTAGAATGTTTGTCTAAGAACGTGAATTGGTTGTTAGTGGTTACTGAGAGAGAAAAAGCTTGCTGCAGTAGCCTTACGGCTACCCATTGCGTCATTAAAACTCACTCTGGTTGGCAGCTTGTACCGGGATTCGAACCCAGGACCTACACGACTTAGGTCTGATGGCTTTGTATCGACTGACAGTCATCTATTACGCCTGTCCACCGAGTCATTAAAACTCACTCTGATTAACAGCCTGTACCGGGATGCGAACCCAGCACCTACAAGTCTCAGTTCCAGTTGACATGGTGGCAATCTACGGTTATCTAGAGCTTACCTGAGTAGTCCAGACCGATCTCCCTCCTTAAGAGGTGGTCCTTGTCCGTGTTTTCGTCCACACGAAAGTAATCCTGTTGAATCTTCGGCACCCCGCTCTCCAGGTCATAGTGCAAGGCCTCGATTGAAAAGTGGCACAGACTCTTCAGCAGGTAATCCTGCCCCGTCTTCGAGTAAAGCATTTTTATCTTGTGCCACCTGTAGATCGACATTATCTCCTTGAAGAAGTAGTACAGGGATCGGAAATTCACCGGGCCGACCCTCGTCATGAGTCTGTACTGCGTCAGCCTGTACAGGGAAAAATCTCGAGCCATGGCGCCTACAGACACAAGAGGCAGGTTCCAGAATCCGACTTGCCGAGCAACAGGTGCCAATGCGAAGTCGCACACCGGTCCGAAATACACGTGCACCTGTCTTTTGATGTAGAAGTTGATGGCTTTGTTGATTCCCTCCGCAATGTTGCACCGCGAGTCGTTGTACTGTACCGAAAAGTTGTATTTGTGGCCCATGGCCTTGTTTTGGTTGAGTTCGTTAATGGCTAAGTTGACGGCAGGGGCGATGTGGTGGACAGAAAACATGCGAGTGTCATCAAACGGTAAAAGAACCGCGATTTTGACATCGCGAGAGTGTAACATTAGCGGGAAGGTTAAAAAGAAAATAAGGTAAAGCCAGTTTAGGTGTTTGTGAATCATGTTCAGTATTTAAGATACACTAAAAGTTCAAGTGAATTTGAAGCATTTAAACTTCAGTGGACAATAGTACAGGAAAAGTAATAATTCAACTCGTCAGAATGTCGAATTTAAAATTCAATGACACTTTTGTGGTCTATAAATGTGATCAGATTAAAAATATAGTGTGTTAATGTGAAACATTTATACGCCTGTAGAACCTTTTATCACACAATCCTTCAACATTTTAGATGAAATAGAACTTAAATATGCGAATATTCATTTATAAACCTTCTATCACAAGCGTAAGAAAACTTAACAATTTAGTATTTGGATGTACTCCTTTTAAACTTTAGCCACACCTTTTTTTCTGAATTACTGGTCAACAAGAAATCCAATATGCGAACATATAATATTCAAACATTCGTGAAACCTTTCTCTTTTTATATATATATATATATATATATATATATATAATCCGTCAACACAAAGGGTAGACTATAAATTCAGCACGGCAATAAGAAGTGTTCAGACTTGTTGGTAATCCATCAATGACTTTCAAAAGAAGTGGATTTTTTTATGTTACAGTACATACCACTTCATCAGACTACAAATAGCATAGAACATCTTTACTTCCCATCGGAGGAGTCATACGTTGAATACAGAAACAAAAACCTTTCAACTTGAAACGCTTTTCCAGAAAATTATACGCATCCGTGTGCAGCTTTGCTAGAGTTATTTGTATACCTGTGGGTTTGTTTGGGTTTTTTTTTTTGTCAGATTATCGTGTATGTGCCTCTTCGCCAGTACTTCACAACAAAAACAATTGTTTGACGACGAAACTGAAGATTCAACAAATCAGTGCAACTGAATGTACCTTACAAAAAAGACACCACGACGTAGTTAAGAGAGGAGAGAAATGAAGCTGTTTCACAGCCAGGTATTGATTCGGCAGCACAGGTGGAGTCAGCGATGATCATAATCCCGCCATCTGACAAAACGCAGACGATTCGCCGGAAAGTCCGTCTGTTCTTGGACGAGCATGCACGTGAAAGAGCAGTCCCGCATTTTCTACGATTCCATTGCACGATTGGCTATATTGATCGGCGCAAACGCTCGGCAAACTGAGCTGTCCACGGTGCAGTGATTGACTGAGAGATTATGAACGAACAATTCTCTCTCCATCGGCGTGAAGAATCCCCGCCAGACCAATAAATTTATTATAATTTAAAGATGCGATAATTGAGATTTCAGCTTTTGTTTTAATACGGACTGTAATAGTAGCCTGAGATGTATAATATAGTTGATATATAATTTGTATGTATGACATATAATCATATATAGTTAATATATAACATGTATAGAAAACAACATTTACATGTTGGTTAGATACATAAATGTATGTGTATGTATGTGTGTATGTGTGTATGTATTTACGTATGTATGTATGTATGTAGATATGTATGTATGTATGTATGTTTGTGTGTGTTTGTATCTATCTATGTATTCATGTATGTATGGATGGATGGATGGATTGACGAATAGATAAATGAATATATGGATGGCCTGCCGATTGGATGGGTAGATATATGGATGGATAAACGAATGGATGGATGGATATGTGGATAGATGGACGAATGCATGGATGGGTGGATAGATGGATATATGGATGGATGGACAAATGCATGTATGTATGGATGGATGGATGGATGGATGGATGGATTGATAATTGGAATATGCACCTACTGGCAGTAGCTACTGGGAATGTCCCTATTAGCTCAGCAGGTAGAGCGCTGGACTCTCGTTCTAGACACGCACACACAGGCAACACGTATGTCTGGGGAAATGACAGAGAAATAGTATCTGGAACGACAAGGTAGAATCGGCGCGCTCATATCCAATTAAAGTTCAATCACGCCGGACCGTCTTCCCAAGAGAGATAAACTAAATGCAAGCGAGAATAAAAGCATGGATCTGCAATCTCGCTCCAGGCATGTTTGAATATGGAAAGTAATTAAATTTAAAGCACCGAGCGTCGCTCATTCGTGCCTCTAGCTGTGGACATGGGAGCAAACGATCGAAACATCCATGTCCCGCTAATAGGCCAACACCCCCCACCCATTGTGTACACGTTCTTCAGGACTTACAAGGCATGTGCCCAAGACTGGTGTGCTTGAATTTCCCCTTCCTCCGTCCATCGTGTAAATATACCGAAGGTCGAAAAGAAATTTTACATACATAAATTTTTAAAATTTTAATATTGTTGCTAATCAAAAGAACCAATTTAGAAACCACCTTATAAACACTTTGCGTGTATCAAGAAGTACATTGTGGCGTATCAAGAAGTGCATTGTGGCGTATCAAGAAGTGCATTGTGACGTTGCATTGTGGCGTATCAAGAAGTGCATTGTGACCTATCAAGAAGTGCAATGTGACGTATCAAGAAGTGCATTGTGGCGTATCAAGAAGTGCATTGTGACTTTCGTATCCCACCGTACCTTCTGTTGGTTCTCTATTATACAATTTTAAGCCTTGTAAAGTTTCGTTTGGATGTCGATTGTTCCCTGGATTTTTTCAGAACATATAACATATAGGACATGTTCCAAAGATCCATGCGCTTAAATCTTCCCTCCCTTCATCCATCGTGTTTATAGTTCCCTGGAGTTATGGAACATAATACGACCACGTCTGACGTGATTCAACCTTCAATAGATGTAATCACAGGTCAAATGGTTGATTGATGAAACATACTATGTTGGCCAAATCGTAATGTGAAAAAACCCAACCTTTGATACTGGGTTGGCTTTTTTTACCGGCCTCGGTGGAATCGTGGTTAAGCCATCGGACATAAGTCTGGTAGGTACAGGGTTCGCAGCCCGGTACCGGCTCACACCCAGAGTGAGTTTTAACGACTCATTTGATAAGTGTAAGGCCACTACACACTATTTTCTCTCACTAACCACTAACGATTAACAACTAACCCACTGTCCTGGACAAACAGCCAAGTTAGCGGAGGTGTGTGCCCAGGACAGCGTGTTTGAACCTTAATTGGATATAAGCAAGAAAATAAGTTAAAATGAAATGAAACTCTTTTTTTTTCTTCAATATTACCATATTCAATGATACAGTAACTTTAACAAACTGTTCAGTGTTTAAGCTGCAACAATGTACCGTCATCTCGTGTCGGGTTACTGATGAGTAAACCCGATCACGTAGCTGTGCATTTGACACGTTCGTAGCACTTCTTAACGAGCTTCCTATTCCAACAACTAAGACTTCAGAGCGACATTTGTGTTTCGTACGGGTAAAGTAGGTTGTGACATTAACTAGATATACATGGCCGTACGGAGCGGACATTACGTTCTGGTTAACTCGAATCCCACTAAGCTAGTAAAACGTTTCTCGCTATTTCTCTCGATCGAAGAAAGGAATTTTTGTTTAACAACCCCTCAGCATATCGGCTAATCGCAGGGCAGTAATTAATGGGGGGAGTATGTCGTAGTTGGCCCACTGCCGGAGAAATACGAAAAAAAGTGTCCATTAGATAAGAAATGTCCATTTTGTCTAGCTGGAAAAACCCCCCATTACATTGGACTAATTTTTCACTGCTCTACCTGTGAGCTAATAGCTGTAAAATCGCGATCAGATTTATCCGGTGTTTGCGTCCGCACCATCATCCGAACACGTTGTTATTTGTCTGTCAAATTCAATTGTATTGAAATCAGTTGATGCGAATAGACCTGTCCGCCGTCGCTTCCGCACATTTTCATCCGTCAGCAATTTGCAATCGAATTCGGCGGACAACGGATAACGTATGCGGAAGCGGGTGAGGATAAAACAGACCCAGACAAATCTGACCGCGATCTAACAACCGATGTGTGTCGAAGCGTATGAAGGCAATCACCGTCTGCGTTTATTAAAACTGTAGAACTTGTGTTTTTATTTCCCTTTAGTAAATGATGGTCTGTTATGGGCAGGGCCGCACCCAGTCCATATTAACATAGAAAGAAAGAAAGAAATGTTTTATTTAACGACGCACTCAACACATTTTATTTACGGTTATATGGCGTCAGACATATGGTTAAGGACCACACAGATATTGATAGAGGAAACCCGCTGTCGCCACTTCATGGGCTACTCTTTCCGATTAGCAGCAAGGGATCTTTTATATGCACCATCCCACAGACAAGGTAGTACATACCACGGCCATTGATATACCAGTCGTGGTGCACTGGCTGGAACGAGAAATAGCCCAATCGACCCATCGACGGGGATCGATCCCAGACCGACCGCGCATCGAGCTAGCGCTGTACCACTGGGCTACGTCCCGCCCCAAATTAGCATAGTGTCAGAATCAAGACTCGGCGATAAAGAATCTTGAGCTGGTAGACGACAAAAAAACTCTTTTGACCTAAAAAGGTAAAAAAAATATTTTTAAATGTATTTGCGGGTATACAACTGCCTTCCAATTCCATTGCACTTCACTAGGTACGTCCCCGTTAGGTAGGCGAGATTGCACCTTTAAGGGGGGGGGGGGGGATTAAAAAAAAAATCCGCCAAGCGTTAAAATATAACTTCGTCAAAGTTGTCGCCCCTTTGATCATGTTCGCAACTGCCTACAATGGACTGTACAACACGCATTTCGATTGAGAGCAGCCCAACAGAGAATAATCGGTGAACCAATAGGGCAAGTCATTAAAATCAAGATATCGATTATTATCGCTACAGATTCAATCTAACACAGTTAGACGACTTTTATATTTAATATAAGAACAAACATGATAACTGTTTATGATGTTTGCATGACAATAAATCTGAAAATTCATGTCATTCTAGACACACATGCGAAATATTCCTGAAATATTGTGTCAACAAAAATATTATTACATTCTTTTTTTCCCCATAAGTTTTAAGCTTTAAGTTTCAAGGAATGCATTTACGTTAGGTTAGAGTGGAAACAGTTAAAATTAAAGTTTGTTTTGTTTAACGACAGCACTAGAGCACATTGATTTATTAACCATCGGCTACTGGATGTCAAACATTTGGTAATTTTTAAATATAGCCTTAGAAAGGATACCCGCTACATTTCCATTAGTAACAAGGGATCTTTTATAATTATGCACAATCCGACCGAAGGGGATCGATCCCAGACCGGCCGCGTATCAGGCAAGCACTTTACCACTGGGATACATCCCGTTCCTGGTTAGAGTGGAATGAAACCCGGTGCAGTTACATAGGCTAGTGTAACCGCCTCCTGGTGCTTGCATCCACCCAGAGCGAGTTTAACGACTCAGTTGGTAAGTGTATGACCACTACAACAACGTCTCTCTCACTAACTACTAACAACAAAAAAAAAAGAGAAAGAAATGTTTTATTTACGGTTATATGACGCCAGACATATGGTTAAGGACCAATCTAATTAAAATTAGCTCCACTATTACATGTGGATCTAAAGACAGCCAGTTGGAGCTCATGTCCACCAATCAAAACCTTACTTGCAGAATCCTGCCAGTGATTTAAAACTAACAACACTGCGTAGTCCCCAATGTCCAGGTAACATTTCGTCTGTAAATAATAATTTAAATATTGACCAATCACACTTTGCCTTTTATAACGTTATTTGGGAGCATACAAATTCTAAAAATATCGGGCGAGTCTATTTTAGTGGCCGCAGTACAGCGAACCATACCAATACGTACGGGGTGGGTTATCATTCTTCAATTTTACATTAAAAAATATTTATTTATTTATAAAAAAAAAAAACCCCACTAAATCAGTCTTCAGTTTTACATTACAAATTATTTATTTTATAAAATAAAACATGTTTTAAGGCATTCGTAATTCACACGAAACATGTATACCCTCAGGATAATTCGGAATGTTTTCAAATTATTTTTAAATCACTGGCAGAATTCTGCAAGTAAGGTTTTGATTGGTGGACATGAGCTCCAACCGGCTGTCTTTAGATCCACATGTAATAGTGGAGCTAATTTTAATTAGATTGGTTAAGGACCACACAGATAATAGCAGAGGAAACCTGCTATCGCCACTTCATGGACTACTCTTTTCGATTTAACAGCAAGGGGTCTTTTATATACACCATCCCACAGACAGAATAGTACATACCACGTTCTTTGTTACACCAGTTGTGGAGCACTGGCTGGAACGAGAAATAGCTCAATGGGTCCACCGATGGGTAACTACTAATAATTAACCACTAACCCGCTGTCCTGGACAGACAGCCCAAATAGCTGAGGTGTGTCCATGACAGCGAGCTTGAACCTTAATTGGACATAAAAACGATGATAACTATAAATGAAATGAAACAATTAAGATTGGTGTGGAAATTATTGACGTGTTTCCGCCAGAGCACGACTGACACGGGCACATCCTCTGAACATGCATTTAATACGTACGGAGTCTTTTATATACACTCTTCCGCATAGATGACATCACTGTAGAAAACAGTATGAGTTATTGTTTGATACCTCAAATATAAACATGCGTGTCTCCTGTTAGTGGATTTGACCTATTAGTTTCAGCCTCGAAAATAGAAATCTCAATTTCCGGTAGAATCATCTTTGGGTGACCTAGTTATAAAACGTTTCAGATTCATCATATATATATATATATATATATATATATATATATATATATATATATATTATATTTATCAGAGTGAGTAGTAGTAACAATCGCTTATACGCTTAGCCCCACGAAAATAATTAACACTAGTAGACCTCACTCTTTGTTTTGCCAATGATACGACATTTGCATTAATCCAAATCAAGGACGACTGATGTTGATCCTATTCAATTTCCGCATATTACCGATTCATTTCGGAGACAATCGCCCCGTTCCGCCGTAGATCCTAAATCAATTACTAGTACAGTCGAAATCAAGATTGCATTCAAAATGGCGCGACAGTTCTCTTTCTGAGTTTTGGAATCAGCACACTGCCTTGTGACGTCGTTTGTGTCACTTCCTTTTCGACGGTATCAAGAAGAGGTTTACCGAAACCAGATCACCCGATGTAATGCGATTTCCTACGCCTGTGAACTATTTGTTACTGGAAACTGTTCTTTAATTTATGCCTTAATTAAGTGTGTATCTCGCCATTACAAAGAATGTTATCAGGTTCTGTCATTAGTCGTATAGTAAGTGAGGGCAACGTACGTTATATATATATTTATATATATATATTAAGCATGTACAAATGTACTATATTGCTTTCAATGAGAAACGAGGACATGTGAATAATCCTCACTGTTTGGGGACCGACACCGGATATTGCTACTTTTCCTAGCGATAAATCTTGCTAACACAGGTAAAGAAAATAATTATTAAATTTTTTAACTTTTACTGACGGTAAATTGTTGGGGGTCACTTGCCATTATTCAGGTTGGGGGCGGGACGTAGCTCAGTGGTATAGCGCTCGCCTGATACGCGATCGATCTAGATCGATCACCATCGGTGGGCCCATTGGGCTATTTCTCATTTCAGCCAGTGCTCCACAACTGGAGTAACAAAGGCCGTGGTATGTACTGTCCTGTCTGTGGGATGGTACATATAAAAGATCCCTTGCTGCTAATCGAAAAGAGTAGTCCATGAATTGGCGACAGCGGGTTTCCTTCCTCAATATCGGTGTGGTCCTTAACCATTATGTCCGACGCCATATAATCGTAAATTAAATGTGTTGAGTGCGTCGTTAAATAAAAACAGTTCCTTCCTTCCTTATTCAAGTTCGTAGAATTTCATATAACTTTAACATTGTAGAACATTTCTTTGATTAAATACTGCGACTGTACAGGCGAATTGCTGCAGTGTACGGCGAATTGCCATATCAGTTAGTCTCGAAGGACGTTTACTCAAAATTAACTAAAGGTATATATAATTGCTTAATTGTCACTTATATCTTAAGTTTTATACCGAAACAATACCAGTTGTGGGGCACTGGTTGGGACGGAAGAAAAACGACCAGGGAAATGTGCACTGAGTTGATTCGATCCTACAACGCAAGCACCCCAGGCTAGCACTGTACCGACTGAGCTAGATGTTGATGGAGTTGAAGAAGTCCGCTTTGTAAGTAAGGTCTGCCGAATAACACCAAGACAGACATCATGATTTCAGAACGGTTGTTTAAGTACTGGGTTCGCTTCCCGGTACCCGCTCCCACCCAGATCGAATTTAACGACTCAATAGGCAAATGTAGGGTCACTTCACCAACTTCTCTCTCGATAACAAATAACCAATTGTTCTGGACAGACAGGGCCGTACCCTCTGGGGGGAGAGGGGGGGGGGGTAGGCAGTTGCCCTCCTCAGAATCTCACCTTTTTGTTTTATTCCATAAAATAGCATACACATCTCAGGGTTTAATTTGTATAGTGTTTCATTTGTTTATAAAAAGTAGTGCTTTTGATCAGGATACGGCCCTGATAGACCGTCCAAATTAGTGAAAGGGTGTGTCCAGGACAGTGTGATTGAACCTTAATGGGATATAAGCACAAAAATGCGTATAGATAAAATGAAATGGATGGGTTAACTCTTTAGAGGTCTTTGCATAACAGATGTATTACATAAAATAACAATATATTAATTTATTGGGAAAAGTTAATAGTATTTGCACAAATACATAATGTAACAAACTGCTCGCAGACAGACTTGCGGCTGTTTCTACTCTATAAATATTTGACGAAGCACTTCGAGTTGTGATACGGAAATCCCTGATTTAATTTAGTGCAAGGAAACCTAGAAGATCTATACATGTATACTCTTTTACTCTTGTAGAGTCAAAACGTCCAGTGGAACAAGAGACAAGTACCTGTCGCGGTTGGAGAGGCAAGGACCGGGATGTGGAGGTGGACAGCGAAAGAAGTTGAAAGATAGGAAGAGTTGCCAGATCGGGAAGAAATAAGATGGAATTGAAAGGATTAAAAAGAAAGGGGGCAGTGGGATAAAACAATATGAGAGAAGAAAATACTCAAAAGAGTTAGTGGGCTCAAGCCAGAAATACCGACAAATGTGGGATTTTTAAATAATAATAATAATAATATAATAATAATAATAATAATAATAATAATAATAATAATAATAATTTAAAAACTAAAAACGGAAAAAAATATTAAGAAACCCCACGAAAAAAACAAACAAATATGAGAACATTTTATAATGCGAAATGACAAAAATGGTTTTTGGATTTTTGTACTGCTAACCTGTTATGTAAAAACATATATATTATGCTGTTGCGACCTGTTGGGAACATTTGAAATAGAAATTCTCTGAAACACGTAGTTTAAATAATTAAACGATGGCATTTTTTGTCTGGTGGGAATACTGTAAAGCTCTGTTATCTCTTAGGGCTTTGTCCTGGACATAAGCGTACGAGACAGGGGAGCAAAGGAGAGGGCAACTGCCCCCCCCCCCCCCCCCCCCCCCTCCCTCCTAGTGCTGGAGCAAAACCTCAAATTCGGGCAAAAATGATCCCGATATTCGGGGAAAATATGTTAACCTGATACCTTTTCACCATGTATTTCCATGATTCTACCTTCAAAATTATTTGTAATTCATGTAATTGGCGTAGTAATTCGTTTGAAACCCTATACAGCTGTTTGGTAGTAATGCTAATATGAATAAATGCTGTTGTTCAGATTCGGGCATTTTCGTTTAATTCGTGCAAATGTCAGTCTGCCACCATACAAAAATGGGAGCCTGTACGCCTATGGCCCTGAACTAGTTCCTGCTTAAGTGTTTGCTCCTGAACTAGTTCCTGCTTAAGTGTTTGCTCCTGAACTAGTTCCTGCTTAAGTGTTTGCTCCTGAACTAGTTCCTGCTTAAGTGTTTGCTCCTGAACTAGTTCCTGCTTAAGTGTTTGCTCCTGAACTAGTTCCTGCTTAAGTATTTGCTCCTGAACTAGTTCCTGCTTAAGTGTTTGCTCCTGAACTAGTTCCTGCTTAAGTGTTTGCTCCTGAACTAGTTCCTGCTTAAGTGTTTGCTCCTGAACTAGTTCCTGCTTAAGTGTTTGCTCCTGAACTAGTTCCTGCTTAAGTGTTTGCTCCTGAACTAGTTCCTGCTTAAGTGTTTGCTCCTGAACTAGTTCCTGCTTAAGTGTTTGCTCCTGAACTAGTTCCTGCTTAAGTGTTTGCTCCTGAACTAGTTCCTGCTTAAGTGTTTGCTCCTACTCAATAATATAATAAATTCAGTTGTTTCAATATTTCAAGAATAAAGTAAAAGTTTGGTTTTGTTTAACTAGAGCACTTTCGTTTATTAACCAGCGACTATCGGATGTCAAACATTTGACAATTTTGGCGTATAGTCTTAGAGAGGAAACCCGCTACAGTTTTCATTAGTACAAGGAATCTTTTATATGCATCACCCACAGACAGGATAGCGCATGCCACGGTTTTTGATATACGAGTCGTGGTGCATTGGCTGGAACGAGAAATAGCCCACCTACGGGGATCGATTCCAGACCGACTGAGCACCAAGCGATCTATGTACCACTGAGCTACGGCCCGCCTTGCAAGATTAATACATATAGAATATCAGGTTACTACGTTTTGATATCGTGGTTATTTGGCGAGGTTTAGATAACGGTGTCACAGGCGAGTAACCTGATGTATGTTTTACCATGTAACCATGTTCAAGTTATAGTTTTGTAATATGTTTCTGTCAAAAGCGGTACAGAAACTATTAGTATTATCGTGTAGAAACTACTACCAGAAGTCGAATACTAACCGATGCATCTTGGAAATGGCATAGCCAGCCAGACAAGGTATGTGTCACCAAATTTAAAAATAATACTTTGGTTATTTCAAAGTCTGTTGTGTTACATTACAATCTTTGTATCTTTTTTCCGTGAAAATAAACGCAAGTTTAAGTGTGACCTGAAGAAGATTTACATCACTAGCATTTAGTGACTGTGACCTCAGACGCTGTTTCAATGTTAATATTCTTTGCAGGATGCTACTTGTTGTTTTGTTTTAAAATGTTTAATCAAAACGCTGTTTAGTTCCGAGTGGGAGCGAAGAATGGAGAATTAAAAATTAAGTGATAATTTGATGTTACGGAAAGTGTAAATGTTATATTTATTTTTGCAGTTCAACAATAATTATTGCTGTAAATGGACGTTTGAAAAATGAGGAAACGACCTACCTGAAAATTAAGCAAACATCCGTCATGCGCAAAACTAATTTTCTACTAACCTGATAACCCACTGCCATGTGCAGACTTCATAACCTGGTGACCTGATGACACATAGCAAGGCCAAGGTTATCAAGCTAGCAACGAAGGTGTTATAAGGTAGTAACAAAATAACAATTCGTATTATCATGTAGGGGTTATCGGGTTACAGGAAGCATGGTTGCATGATAAATCGTGGTATTCACGCCTTTAATATATAAGTTTCTAAAGTTAACATCGTAAAAAAATAATGTAACACCGTTTACCCGGAGTACTATCCTCTTGCAACAAACAACTATTAAACATTTGGATTTGTTGAAAGGAACTCTCACATGTTTGTTGCCCTTTCAAAAAGGTTTTCGGCAAATAAAATCTGTTTACTTTATGAAAATTACTACTTACTTTTTTTTCTTTTTCTTTTTTTCTTTTTGCTTAGAATACGAATATCTATAAACAACGCATTTCTAGACATCGTAATCTTTTGTAGGATCTCAATATCGATTTTTGTCTAAAACAATTTCATAGTACGTACGAATTATTTCTTACAACGGTCAAACAAAATTTAAAATAATTATTTTACTTATAATTAGGCCAAAGTCATTCTAAATGTATTTATCCGTAAAAATGCTCTATATTTAAAATATATTAAGGTAAAAAAAAGGGGTTTATAGAAACAGGAAAATGCAGGATGTGTATTTATTTAGTTGGCGGCGGAAGGGTAATAATCAATCAATCAATCGATCAATCACTCAATCATTTGACACGTTCTTACAGCCACTGCTGTAGGCACATTCTTCGAATTTCCCAGCGGATGTTTCCAAGACAGGAGTGAGGGGAATAAACGGAAGTTATGCTAGGGTTAAAAACCCGGGTTAGCCCCTTTAAACGCAGTCATCAAAAGCTTGCACCGAGGTAATAATGTTTTGGCGTCATTAACAGGACACTGAAGGCAGAGACATCAATCACAGAAGAAACAAAACTACGCAACACGGTGTCATAGGAGCAAGTCTATCAAATTTGATAGCAAATGGGAATACGCTAGAGTACGGATTAAACCAGTAAATGTGTGGAGTACGTCCTAACGTTTTTATGTTAGGCAGTATCAGATGATCTTTCCGCAATAATAATAATAATAATAATAAAAACTTAACACATGATTTCAAGCTACACCGGTAATACTATATTATGCAATAATATTATAATAAAACTAGACAAATGAAGACGTTTTAATATTTGAAGAAATAAAAACTATTCATTACATATGTACGATTTGCTGATGCTATTTAAAATTATTTCTTAAATTATATACGGTATATTTTAATGTTTGTTTATTTAGTTGATGGCGTTAAACATACTGAATTGTACTACAGTAAAAAAAATAAAAGCTAGTAAGGCAGATAATGGATTAATAGATGTGACCGTTCTGTCAATTTTAATCAGTGGCGGATCTAAGGGAGACCCTGGAAGCCGCCCCCTATATTTTGCGACAGTTGTATATATATATATATATAGTTAGTTAGTTATATATATAGTTATATATATATATATATATATATATATATAGTTTATATATATATATATATATATATATATATATTATATATATATATATATATATATATATATATATATATATATATATATAGTTATATATATATACTTATATAGTTAGTTATATATAGTTATATTTTATTTTTTTATGTTGGAGAGTCCGAATAATCTTTTCATAATGTTTGTGGCCACATGTCATCGTCCCCCTCCCCATGTGGACTTTCTAGATCCACCACAGTTAACTAAATTGTTAAATACTCTGAATGATCTATCATTTGTTTTTCCTTTCAGGATTTGTTTTCTTAATACGTTTGTTTTCCATTACATCATCGTTACTCGATTCTAACACAAATCTATTTTCAACCGGAAGTAATGGGCCAAAATGTCACCGTCATACATATTGTATGTTTTTGAACTGTATTGGATATCAGTGCAGGGAAATATTTTCTCTCGACCGATGAGGCGACTAGACAATAGGACAGATAATTGAAAGAATACATTCTGATAATCTGATGACAACTGATGAAAAACAGACTTTCGCGTCAGGCGTAATTTTTGTGTCGAGAACCAGTCGACGACAGACGCCATTGTTACTCGAGTTTTATCCTTTGGAAAGTCTATCTCGTTACCTTGTGTACAAAATGAAGAGAAAAGCCAGGCAATAATCAACATGTCAAGTCTGATTTTATAAGCTTCTTTGGACTCTAATTTGGTTTAACGAGAGAGAAGAAGAAAAAACAATCGGATACCCGAGCAGCAATTTTGCTTGTCACATTTAATGTTTCTGGAGATAATGATTCTCCCTGAAGGAAAAACAAATTCAATTCTTTGATGCTACTTTCTTATGAATTTCTATGAAGGAGTAGATAATCAAAGGCAATGCGTGTGATATTGTTGCTATATTTAGACAATAACCTACAATTATTCACTCTGACATGATGATCTTATGATAGTTATGCATAATAGTTGTCAGAAGAATAATAAGTCACAACATCATCTCCATTCGATTTTTCATAACCGTAATATAACTTCAGGGTTCGAAATACTGCCGTCCCGGCAGGTTTAACATCACCACGGCCAGGGGATGGTTTTTGTTGGGGGGGAGTGGGTTTGGGGGGGGGGGGGTTGTTGTTGTTGTTTTGGGGGTTTTTGCCTGTCGTCTCGTCGGACCGACAATTATTTAAAATTTATATTCACACAGTTTCAGTCAACCATATTTTGAGCAGGAGCAGGAGCAGGATTTGTAGCTTTCCGGATCGAGTATCCGACAGCAATATTAGCCAATTTCGACCCCTGAATTTGTAATATTCCTTTTTTCAAAACGTTATATAATATTTGATGTCAAAAAATAATAATAACAGTATTGATTAAATCTCATAAAAACGCGGTATTTGTGTTAATGCAGGTGTTGGGGGTTTTCAACAATAATTATAATACACAAGACGATACACCATACCGTCGGTAAGTCATCAAACGCTGTTGTTGGTCGGAAATCTGGTCTGCGTTCAGCAGGCCGTTTTTAGCAGAACGTTTGCACACTAGTTTCACTGGTTCAAAGAGTGCTCACTTGGTTTGATGTATAGCGTTAAAACCAGTGTGGAAAGATTTAGCGACAAACGGTTTGCTTAACTTACCCATGACAGCGTTCACTGGTTTACTCATCTTCTTTGTTTATATTTGTGAAAAACACCTGATGGCACTATTAAATAACCTTTAAGATACCACATATGTTTGGAAGTTCAAATAATTTTTTTTTTAGAAAATCCTTCAGACATTCTTCCAAATAAAGGGATATATTAGTTTAACGACAATTAAGCCCAACTATTTGGTGTCTAACATAGTATGATTATTTCGACAGATGATCGATGAAAAGAGAAGAAATTCGCTGACGTCATATAGACTACTTGTATCAATAAAGCAGCTAGGGCCATTTTATATGCATTTCAACCATGGCCAGTACATACCACGGCCTTCGGTTAAAACAGGGAAATGCCCGAAGCCACTAAAAGCGGTTAATCCTGCGACCTATTGCACCTCGTGCGAGTGCTTTACCACTGAACTACACCCTCTTCTACTGTTAGTAAATAGGTGAGAGACGTACCCCACTGCTAAAACGCTTGCCTGATGTGCAGTCTTTCTAGGATCAATCCCCGTCGGTGGGCTCATTTGGGCTTTTTTTTCGTTCCAGCCAGTGCAGCACGACTGGCATATCAAAGGTCATGGTATGTGCTATCCTGTCTGTGCGATGGTACATATAAAAGATCCTTTGAAACTAATGGAAAAATGTAGCGAGTTTCCTCTCGAAGACTATATGTCAAATAACACCCAATAGTCAATGTTTAATAAATTAATGTGTTCTTGCGGTGTTGTTAACCAAAACAAACTTTATTTTCAACGTTATGTTGTTCGATTTAACATAAGAAAAATAGGAGAGGTGTAAATTCGAATACAATTTACACGCTAAAAGAACAGAACAGTCAATCGCAATGTCATGTCTGATATCGCAAATACTTATAGTCAGTGGCTGTACATCAAATTGCAGTTTCGGTTCGCTTCACAACCATTCTTGTAAATCAATGAAATGTCATCAAATACTTTGGGCAACCGGGTCATATATCGTATTAAAGATTGTACGCTGGAATTTCGACAAACACCCTAATCAGATCACACTGTTTGCACGGAGCAATGGCAGAGGTTCCCGATTGTTTGTTTCATTTTGTAAAACGTTTGCCCCCCAAACATAATGCTCTACAGTTGCCATATCAAGAAATAAGACATCATTTGACGGCGCTGCTTTTGGGCAGCTGAATAGAACTTATTTGATTGTTAGCGTCGAATTACAGAGACCACAGATTGACTAGAAAGTGCGGATAGCACGTACTGGCAAATCTTGAATAGTTTTTGAAGGATCGACTCAGGGACCGATAGAGTATATCCTAAATGCTCATATATACGTGCGTGCTATGCGGCTAAAAAAACAAAATCGAAATGCATTAGTTTTAATGAGACTGTCTAGCCTGGACGCAAACGAATTAATTAAAGAATGTTTAACGACACCCCAGCACGAAAAGTACATCGGCTACTGGGTGTCAACCTATGGTATATGCAAACCATTAAGTGATGAACCACATCAGTATAAAACTTTAAGAATTAACTAAAAACCACAGTGTAAAGAGCTGTGCAGCAAATATCACAGAGAAGTAAAATTAAGATTTAGAATAAAAGTCAGTATCACGAAGAAATAGACTGGATGAATTAATTGTACGTGGTGTATAGGCCCAAAACGTAAGCCGAAGACAGCCAAACGCAACAGTCGGATCGCACGCACGCGTCGCATCCACTCTATATGTGTCTTAAGTCTGTGATCTGAAAGTTTGCTCGATCCACCCTCTTCTCTCTCAGTAACCACTAACCAACTAACAACTAACCCGCTGTCCTGGACAGACATACCAGATAGCTGAGGTGTATGCTCAGGATAGCGTGCTTGAACCTTAAAAGGATATAAGCACGAAAATAAGCTGAAGATGAAAGGAAACAAGCATATATTAGGTTATTGGGATTTGCTATTTGCGTTCCTATTAACAGCAAGAGATCTTTTTGTAGATTCTAAATTACAGGCAGTTCACACAACGGCGTACAATGAAGAGGAGGACAATTCTATTAGCATCCCCATATCCCAGAAGATAAGAGAATCGGGCACGTCTATCCTAAGGCCGGTCTCTGGCATGGCTAGGAGTCCAACTTGGAACATAATAATATTTATTTGATGGGGACAACTTTAACCTTACTCTAAAATGGATAGGTACCTTTTTGAAGCGCCCTTTCAAAAATATATCAGCTATCAATTAATATTAATAAACATTATTTTTATTATGGCGCATTATTTTGAACAAGCAGATCAAAAACTAAATATAAAAACATAAAATTTAACATTAACTATACTCATATGTTTATGCCCTAGAAGATTCGGATCGGAAAGGTTGGCGAACAGTGAAGCACCATCTGAACGAGAATAAAAGATACCCACAGAGTGCAGAGTGAGGTCATCATGCGAACGTCAATACCCAGCTCCTAGAAGACATTCAACCTACGTCATCACCGTCTAGGATCGACACCGGATATTGCTACTACCGTAGCGACAAATTCTACTAGCATGACTAGAGAAATTCACCCTCTTGCATATTTGCTGTCACTAACCATTATTCATCTTCTTGATGTAGACTTTTGATGCATATTAGTTACTTTCATACCGTAATTGAATGCGATGGTTGACACAACAAATACAAACTCGCATATTACTTTTATGTATGTAAAGAGGTTTTTAAATTTAATTTCTCGGCTCTTATGTTCATTTTATTTACAAGACATCATTCACCAAGACAGGTTTGAAGCATTGGAATGTCTCTCTCAGTTGCAGATAGGATGACAATAACATCTGCATATTGCAGGATATTAGCTGTTTCTTCATCAATACTAACGCCAATGCCGAGATGTTTCGGGCATATAGCCAAGTCGTTAATAAACAAGATAAAAAGCAAACATGATAACAGACAACCTTGTTTTACACCACAATTTACTTGAAACCTACAGTTTCAAGACCATTTACTCTAACACGAGTGCTGACGTTTTGATAAATGACCCACATAGCAGTAAACATGTTACATTGGATTCCAAAATCATGTAGTTTGCACCAAAGACTGATCGATCAATATGATCAAAGGTTTCCCTGAAGTCAGCGAAAGCCCCGAACACAGACAGTTTTTTTTCTTTTTCCCTCTGTTCAGCGATGTGAGCTAATGTAGATAAGTGATGTATTGTACACCGTTCTTCACACGAAAACCAAAGTATTGCTCAACAACAAGCCCCATTTGACCTGCCCATATTGTTAACCTGTCACAAGTATGCTGCTACTTGAATAAGCTGTATTTTTCACATTACGACACTGTCTTGAGTTTCTATAGACAGATGGGACATTAAACTGCAAGAATATACCTGGTGTACAGAAACAAATATTCGAAGCATGACATTCTATAATTCAACCAGAGACATGAACAATATATTATAGAACTACGTCCTGCCATATACACTAGAGCAACAAATCAATCTTCACTGAGATGAATCGAACCATAGACGCCAAGTGAAAGTCCAGCGCCCTACCAACTCAGTTAACAAGGAAATTCCCTCTAGTTACTGACAGTAAGAGCGTGTTATATCAGAACTACTACACCAAGACAGTGACCCTCGTTGTCGTTGTTTGCACTGTACTGCTTCAGCCGTTGTATGTGCTACCCTGTCTGTAGGATGGTGCATATAAAAGATCCCTTGCTACCCATGGGAAAATGTAGCGGGTTTCATCTCTATGACTGTGTCAAAATTACCATATGTTTGACATCCAATAGCCGATGATTAATAAATTGATGTGCTCTAGTGGTGTCGTTAAAAAACTTCTTCTTTTGTACTGCTTAATAAGTTAATGTTTGGGCGTTAAAAGACAGACAGATTCTAGACAGTTCGAAGATCAATAAAAATGTATCAGTTTATGGCTGATGACGTCGCCATATTCGCGGGGGCGGGACGTAGCCCAGTGGTAAAGCGCTCGCTCGATGCGCGGTCGGTCGAGGATACATCCCCGCCGATGGGTTCTCGTTCCAGCCTGTGCACCACGACTGGTATATCAAAGGTATATACTACCTTGTCTGTGGGATGGTGCATATAAAAGATCCCTTGCTGCTAATCTAAAAGAGTAATAAAGTGGCTACAGCGGGTTTCCTCTCTCAATATCTGTGTGGTCCTTAACCATATGTGTGACCCCATATAACCGTAAATAAAATGTGTTGGGTGCATCGTTAAATAAAACATTTCCTTCCGTATTCCCGATTAACAATCAAAAGACAAGGAGCTACCATGCTGTGCATCATCCCAGTGCCGTTGCCAGTGGTGTACTAAAGGTCGTGGTATGCACTATCCTCTCTATGGGATGCTGCATATAAAAGATGCCTTGCTGCTAATCGGAAAGAGTAGTCCATCGCGAGACAGCAGCAGGTTTTTTCTCTCATTATATGTGCTGTCCTCAACCAAATGTCCGACATCATATAACCGTAATTAAAATGTACTGAGTGCGTCGTTAAATACAATATTCCTTGCTTCCTTCTTTCGCAAATCCATATAGATCATCATTTGTGGTTTTAGCTAATGAAACCAATCGCCAAGGAGCATGTAATGGAATGGCTGAGTAAGCCTTATGGAATTAGTTAACAAAAACAATTTACTAAATGTACACGGCCAAATGGATACATTTATTGGATTTGTAAATACATGTATAATGAGTTAATCTGGAATAATATATACTTATGTAGGATGATATCAAGATTATAGTGACGCTTAATGGAATGGGGAGAGAACACACTGATAGTCGTTCCAGGTCTGCGTGTGTATGCGCATGCATGTATGTATGTATGTATGTATGTATGTATTGGTGAATGTGTGTATGTATGTATGTATGTACGTATTGATGTATGTATGTATGTATGTATACGCGCGCGCACGTGTGTGTGTATGTGTGTGTATGTGTGTATGCTAATGTGTCTGCTTATGAGTGTGTGTAAAAGAGACCAAAATTAGATTTAGATCGTGGACATAGGTACAGTCAAAATACATTTTAGAAGCCAACCTATATGAGATACCTATGAAATCCTCTGCCGTTTATTACTGGGCCCGAATTTGGGCGAACCTTTTGGGGCACAAAGCATTGGGGGGGGGGGGGGGGGGGGGGGCAATGGCCTTCACCCAAGAGGGACATTTTTATTTTTATTTTAAAAGTGCCATTTTAGCCAGATAGAGAAGACTCTATATTACCGTATCTCGATTCTTTGTTTACTTCAACTTAAATTATTTTAGTATAGGTAAGACTTTGCCTGCACCTCTCCCCATGGAGATCATTCTGGACCCGTCCCTAGCCCTTAGACATGATCACTAGACATATACACTAGAGCAACAAATCAATCTTCACTGAGATGAATCGACATGATCTCCAATTTGACGATCGCAGCACACAAACGCCAATAAAATCTTTCAACACACGTACTTGTGTTCAAGCCAACAAATCTGTACCTCATTGCAACGGTTGATCAGACTGATTACGTCTATTTAAAATTTGTCAAAAATAACGTCTCGCACGGTCCGTACAGCGTTTGATTCCTGTTAGACAGGCCCGCGGAGCGAGAACGAAGAAGTTCGCACCAGAGGCGAACAGATGCGTCGCGACGTGGTGCGTGCTAATTGCGTTGTAGTGATTTTAACGATGTTTTCTGGGTATCGCTCCGACGTTCTTGTCCTTTCTATTGCCCACGACGACAAGGGTTAATCAGCCGGAACAATCATTTCGTTTTTGCGATTCGGCCCGCAGACAGTATTGATTTTAGTGACAACTCATCAACCCAACCATACGAATTTTGTCAATGCTTTAACGGCGACAAAGAATTTTCCCAACAGAGTTACCTCCCCTTTCCCCCCGGTTAATGACGTTTTTCAAGACTTAAAAAAAAAGAAAAAAAAAAGAAAGGGTTCGGTTTATTATTATTACCAACATCACGAAGAATCGACTTTTACGTGAAAGGGATATCAACGTAGGCTCATTATTTCACCGACAAACCATCCTGGTACCAAAAGAGACGTCATCTCTCTTTGAAGTCGCCTATTGCTGCAGAGAAAGTTAGCGACGCCAACAAAAACAGCCTGTAGAGGACTCGATCTTTGTTCCCTGGCAGCGTTAATAAAAGCGCCAAGCATTGTCGAGCATTGTCGAGCAAAAAAAATAATGATTAAAGCAAGCTTGTCAAGATCAGAATATGGCTGTCAAGGGTTGTTCAAATTAAATTCAGAAATTAGGATCATGACAACATGAGTGTCATTGGCCATTTTTTTAAAAGGGGGGGGGGGGGGGGGAGCAGGACGTAGCCTAGTGGTAAAAGCATTCCCTTGATTCGCGGTCGGTTTGGGATAAAAGATCCTTTGCTATAGTTTTCGTGATAGGGTGTCGGTAAACATCTATTCTTTTTATTCTATATATTTTGTAGCATTGCGAGATTTGTTTTTAAATCTTAACTTGCTAATACGTTTTATTTTCTATGTAAACATAACACTGTTATTACATGTTATATTCCCAATTCACTAATAATATTATATTGATTTCTATTTATCCAGCATATCTTGATGTTGCCGATATTTATAATAAACCTGACAAAACTATTTCTATTTTCAATTATAACTCTTCCTGTTTGTGTACTGAAAACAGTTATTAGCATAAATAATACATGTATGATTAAAGCGTAGCACCAACTCAACTGATAAGGTAATTAATAAAATATGCATGACGCCTTCTGTTTATAGTTTACATGCACAAAACCATGAACAACTTAAACTCAGTTTGGGTTTTGTGTTGAATTAATTAACATATCAAAACAATCAAGAAACATATCAAAACAATTAAGAAACATATCAAAATAATTTGGAAACACATCAAAACCATTAACATTTACTACATGTGCATCTGTAGTTATAGGGTACGATCACAAAAATATGAAATATGAAGTTATAATCAATGAAAACATGTACATGTATATCCCTTTCACGTTTTGGAACTATTTCGTTCTGGAATCATAGTGTAACTAATAAAAAAATTATCTTTTAATAATACAATATTGTACGCAAGACCGTGGGCCCTACTTACCCGATGCTGCACATCGAAAGGATATTTTATTGCGCTCAGGTCTAAACGACTACTGTACACACATCGTGTTGAATATTGCGTACAAATATGAATTTCATAAATACAACAGCAGTGGAAGCCGCCATTTTTGTCATTTAACATAGAAGTTGCTATATACAAGGCGGCCGTGCATATAGCTTCGGCTAATGAGAGCTGGCTGTCCACACGGCGGTTGTATTTTTTGCAGGAAAGCCCAGTGTACGGCCACCATACCCTTAACTTTACGGTGCTAAGCACAGGTTACCATATAGTCTACAATAACATACAGTGTTTCCTAGTAATATTGGTAACATATCTGAATTCTCCAATCCATGAACGCCCAAACCTCTATGTTTTGTATTTTACAATACTTTTAATATAGTCACCCTTTAGCAGTTCTGTAAAAAAATATAACTGTCATGGAATCGGGGGAGGTCACAAAACGGGTAGATACACACATAAAGCTGTGCGTCCTGCAATGCTATCATAAATTGTCCATCTCTAAGGATGTAGGCCATGACAAAAATCACTAGGAATGTTCGTCCCCAAGGTGGTACCAATTGGCTAAATTTTGAGTCCTTGCTCATGGATTATAGTCAGGATACATCTTTTTCAGATGTGGGCTGGCAACGCTAGACGCAACTTGAAAACTTGACTAATATTACGTCCATTTGCTTTTTTTAAGCACTCGCATCGAAGTTAATCCGATTGCACTTAAATCAATTTCGGTATGAGAGCATAATTATTCTACTGGCAATATAAAAGTAAAATTATCAGTAATACGTTAAGGGTTTTTTTCTTCTTTTTTTTCCGTGATATTCATGCATGGGGATATGTTCCGGGCATAAACTATTCCGGCTGTAATGAAAATCCATACTGGATCCCAATGATTTGTTCATTTCGAACACTGGAGTTGAGGTTATGATTTGATTTGGGTTTGAGATTTACAATTAAAATTCTTGGAAAACCTTAATATATTCTTAGATATAATGTATTGCGGAATATATACATATACCGAACAACAAAAGAAAAGCGGTTATTTGAGAAAGGAAATATTTTATTTTAACGACGCACACAACACATTTTATTTACGGTTATATGGCGTCAGACATATGGTTAAGGACCACACAGATATATATAGAGAGGAAACCCGTTGTCGCCACTTCATGGGCTACTCTTTTCGATTAGCAGCAAGGGACCATTTATATGCACCATCCCACAGACAGGGTAGTACATACCACGACCTTTGATGTGCCAGTCATGGTGCATTGCTTGGAACGAGAAATAGCCCAATGGGCCAACCGACGGGGAACGATCCCAGACTGATCGCGCATCGAGCGAGCGCTTTACCACTGAGCTACACCCCCCTCTCCCCTCCTCCCCCCCCCCCCCCCCCCGGTTATTTGAGAGAAAAAACCCTTTTTCATGATAAAATTAATAATGCAGTTAGACTGTCAAAATGGGTCTATAATACTCAACATTGGGAATGTGATTCAAACTGAATAATTTAAAATAATTAAAGAAAACTATATTAATGTTCGCGTTTCTTTTGTAGCTTATTATATTTCCAGGTGAACTCTATACACACTTTGCCGAGTACACAGTCACTGTTTTTACAAAGTGGCATCGATGTCGTTTAATTTTTATTGACAGGGCGAAGTCAAGCTTGTCAAAGCGAAGTTCGGGTATAGTTTTTCCATATTAAGAATACAAAAAGAAAAAAAACAAATTACCACTAAGCAGTCCAAAGTTGAACACTTAAAACAGTCGTACCAAGTAAACTAGGACCAGCGAAAGTGAGTCTCCTTATTAAATCCTACATAGCGTATCGCACTCGACAGTGTGACAGTCGATTGACGTTAATTTTGTTTTAATCAATCACAGCTTACTTTCGTCTTTCCATTAATCTATTTACCTCTCAGTCTTAGTCATTTTATTTTTTATTTCATCCTTTTTTTTTCTTCATCTTCCTGGTTATGTCCAGTCAAGGTTCAAGCAAGCAGACCCAGAAACACACATATCTGTTATCTGGCTGTCTTGGCTGGCTGTCCAGGACAGGGGTTAATTGATAGTTGTTAGTGGTTAGTGAGAAATAAGTCACTGTAGTGGCATTACACTTACCTACTGAGCCGTTAAAATCCAACCTTCGTTGGTGCCGGTATCGGGGTGCGAACACGGTACCTACCAGTCGCAAGATGGATGTCTTAAAGACAAAGTTTCACGGCAGTTGACCTACTAAATATTTTAATTAAACATATATGGCCGAATTTACAAAGCCCGTTTTAGACTTACACGCGTGTAACGTGCTGGGGTGTCGTTAAACATTCATTCATTCATTCATTCTTTACACGCGTGTAACTGCATACATTTACAATGCTTAAACTCCTGCGTGTAACTGCATACATTTACAATGCTTAAACTCCTGCGTGTAACTACATACATTTACAATGCTTAAACTCCTGCGTGTAACTGCATACATTTACAATGCTTAAACGCCTGCGTGTAACTGCATACATTTACAATGCTTAAACGCCTGCGTGTAACTGCATACATTTACAATGCTTAAACGCCTGCGTGTAACTGCATACATTTACAATGCTTAAACGCCTGCGTGTAACTACATACATTTACAATGCTTAAACGCCTGCGTGTAACTACATACATTTACAATGCTTTAAGAAAAACGGGCTTCGTAAATAATTCGGCCCATTGTGTTAGCTAAATTTAACTACGTTATTTGGGGGATTTATAGATGCCTGACCAGAATTTATTTCTATACTACAACTAATATTCAGTACAAGTGGGATATGATGATTGAATAAAGTATTCTTCGGGAAAATTAAATAGGTGATGTTCTATTTTAGGCAGTTCTTTGTTGGGCCAGGGACTGGATACAGCTCGGTAAAGCGCTCACCCGAGGTGCTTTCGTTGTAGGAATCATACGGTAGGATCATAAGCCCCTCAGGATCATGACACCCCCCCCCCCCTCCCCACAGCACCACCACCACCACTTTCCCCGTCCCAATCAGTGTCCCAAAGGCGGTAGTATGTGCTTTTTGTCTGTAGTAAAATGCACATGAATATAAAAGATCCCGTGCTTTTAATGGAAAATTGTTGCCCGTGTCCTCTGAGACTATACGTAAGAATTGCCAAATGGATGACATCCTATTAAACAAAACAACGTTGACTGCATTGTACCATTTAATGGGTTAACTGTCGTGTGACTGAACATGCGTCTTTAAGTGTTCGACCATCGTGACACGACATTTTATCAATTGGAAAGAAAATGGCTGCTTAACAACACATTATTTTACCAATGTCTTTTACTAAATACAATCGACCTTTCGACGTGCAACCTTGGAAATTAAGAAAACGGCCATGGCATGAAATATGCCGCGAAAAAAGTATTCACGGCATTTTTCTACGGTAGTTTTTCGGTTAATATGTACGAGAGGAGTTTAATTTGTCAGGATTACAAAAAAATTTAAATAAATTTTAAAAAGTGATTCAGAAAATTGTACAGTCCAACGCAAACTAAATGCCGTTGAAAATTGAAAACACTGCGGGGAAAATTTCCACGGGGCATTGCCGATTGCCGTGGTTAATTGCAAGTTTTGCAACATGTCATTTTTTTTTTTCGAACACCCCTAAGCAAGATGAATGTAAATTAATCATCAAAATAAATTTTCACTGTCAATCTAATTTGTTACAAAATGGAAGACATTCGCATACAAAACATTTCACCTCTGAATTCTAAGCTATTTTGTTTCGACCCGAACATCTAATATTAATAACTTGACTTTTTTAACTGAACAAATGCTTCTGTATGAGATCGAAAGTAATAAGTTTTCGAGTACTCATATTATCTGCAAAAATGCAACGTTGGATGCGACTTTGAATAATCAACAGGATTAACTAGACCAAGTATGATTAGAACTTCACCGATCACACATGACGCCGAGTTTTCGAGTAGTTCTTTGGCTGATATTGTCTTTTCAAAGGGAACTCATTCCTTGTTGAAATGAGAAACGGGATGAAAAACTGGACGAGATCTGATAAAAAAAATCTAATTCCGGAGACTAGATTAGTGTTCTAGATTCACCTCCATTGATTATGAGCTTAGGGATACTCGATGAGCCCGGTCTCGGCACCGTTCTTAACACCGTTCTTAACACGTTCACTGATTTTCGTCAAGTCCGCCGAACTCCACGCTTCATTGATTGTGGAAATAATTAAAGATTTCCACGTATGGAAATACCGATTTAAAGGGACTCTCTCTCGAGTTTTTAACCATTAGAACAGACAGGAAGGGCGGAAGGAAGGAAGGAAGGAAATAAAGTTTTATTTAACAACGCAATCAAACACAGATAATGAGAGAGGAAACCCGTTGACGCCACGCAATGGGCTACACCTTCCGATTAGCAGAACGATATCTTTTAAACACAGAGAAAGAGATCTTACAGACAGAATGAAGCATGCCATAGCCTTTGTCACACCAGTTGTGGAGTACTGGCTTGAAAGAGAAATAGCCCAATGGGCCCACCGACGGGAATCGATCACAGATTCGACCGCGCATCAAGCGAGCGCTTCACCACTAGACTTTACCCACCGCAAGTAACATATGTTGAATGAGTCGTTAAATAAAATATTCCTTCCTTCCTTCCTTCCTTCCTTCCTTCCTTCTCTCACAATAAATATGAGCACATTGCTACTATGATTTTGCACCTCGATGCATAAAACAAATACTAGTTACTTGTCATTTATAATCAAACAAAAAATACAACAATCACTAATAATGTATAAACAATATTTAAACAAAACAAATTAAAAAAACCCATGACATGTGCATTGATTATTGTATTAAAAATGCTACATCTATTTTTGTCAAAGTTGAGTTAAGTACACTATGGTGACTATTTAGGTGCTACGCTAACTTAGATTACTTGTGAGTATTCTGTACACATTATATTTTTCAAAATATGTGCTTGTACATAAACTGTGTCTGTCATTTTATTTACCAAACTTATCAGGACAGTATGCGGAGATAATACTTTTTATTATATACCTATCCAATCTTACTATAGTGATAAAGACATTTTGAAACCGTGTGATAAATTTTGTATCGCACATATGTGCGATCTGGACCGGAACTTTTAAATGGGGAATTCCCTTTTTCTTTTTACTGCAGTTAGCGCCTTTTATTTATTGACGTCATATATGATTTACAAATGACGTCATATCGTATTGGAAACATTACACAAGGCTGCCGCAGAGTATGATTCTTAACGTTAAATTAATCCATAAAAGGAGTTTTGTTCATAGATTTAACAAAGTGCTGTAATGACGTTAAATTAAAAAACGTTTTCTGAAAAACATAAAAGAAGGTATGTAATAAATACAGAACTTCACATACGTTGTTTTCACTTTCTATTTATTGCACTCGTTTATTTTGCGAAAGAATATACCACTCGACCGTTACGCGGTCTCGTGGCATATATTCTACATGTGAAGTTCTGTATATTTATCACCTGTTTTGGATATAACACTGTAATAGGTAGTTAAATTGTCAATCTGCTAGTAATTAGGGAAATTAAGCTGCAGATTTAATAAGGCTCTCATGTTGACCCAAAGGACGCCAGGTAGCCCTCGTGCGGCAATCTATAATATCGTACGTTTATTAACCATTTACGACAATAGTAGTTATGAGCGTATGGATATGTTATTGTGTGTGTCTTCTAATAATAAAAATATCATTAACATCCGCAATATACTTTCAGATAGGACAGGACAGCAATAACAGCGGTAAACTGGTAGTGACGTATATATATATATATATATATATTTCGTTGGTGCAATGTGTTCCATTTTTTTTTTTTTTTTTTTTTTAAATAGGACGCTGTTAGAGAAAAAGAGGTGGTTATATCCAATTAAAGTTAAAAAGTGTGTTTTCTTTTACAACACCACTGAAGCACCGTGATTTATTAATCATCAGCATTTGGTAATTTTGACATTAAGTATAAAAGAGGAAACCCGCTAAATATTTTCCATTAATAGCCAGGAATCTTAATATGCACCATCCCTCAGACAGGATAGCACATACAACGACCTTTGTTATACCAGTCGTGGTGCACTGGCTGGAATGAGAAATGCCCTATAGGCACACCGACAAGGATCGATCGACCGCGCATCAGGCGAACGCTTTACGACAGGGCTACGTTCCTCTCCTCTCTATCCAATTAGCGTATTGCTAATATTGTAAGCAGCACCAAAAGGCGGCAGCGGTGGGGCCGACAGAAGACGCTTAAATTCGATTACTGCCGAATGCTATTGAACAATATATACTGGTGGTGTATTTTGTTAGCCTTTGACTGCCAGTCCGATACAGACAATTGCTTTTAAGCCATTCGGTATTTTCACATGTGATCCTATACTTTTATACAAGGTCCTGTGAAACAAAATGGTATGGCACACCACACAAAAAACAAAAACAAACTGTAGGCCGAATTTATGAAGCCTGTTTTTCCCTAAACGTGGCTGTTTGTACATTTGAAATGTATGTAGGTACATGCGTGTAAGACATAAACAGGCTTTTAGTTTTAATCCGGTCCTGTATGTTTCTCTTAGATTGTCGATTATGAATTTCTCTACATAGTCTTATAATTAAATTTTATTTGCGTCTATACACTTTACGGCAATCTGATTGGTCCAGAGGTGCTTTTATTTTTTTTCGTTCATATCTCGATGAAACCAAAAAATTAAGCCACACCTACTATCCCCCCCCCCCCCCCCCCCCCCCCGACTCGTACTACTTTAGTGCAACAAGCCAGATTATTCTGGCAATCATATTTAGATATTTTAAAGAAAACACACGTGAAAGCTACAAAAAATTTATATGATAAATTAATGGAAAATGCTATAGCAGAGTAGACATGGATCTATACGCATTGATTAAAAAAAAAAAAAAAAAAAAAAAAAAAAAAAAAAATCTTCGCTAATCATGACATGAGACTCTGTAGTTGGCCAAAGAAATCGTGTAGGAAACTTCACGCCTGTAACTTACTTGTAAGCGATGTTCAACAGTTGTTGGCGAAAATTAAACGGTTCCACCGACAGCATAAATGTTAGACACATTCCCTTCATTCACTTTCATAAAATATAAACTAAACACGAATAGGACAATTCCTTCCAATATAGGCCTAACTAAATGATCTGTAAAAATGCACAACAGCTAGAGGAAATAACGTAATTTACAAAAATCACCTGATAATAGTGAATGAACGTTCGCATTCTTACGCGACATAAGTATCAATGAAGTTTACACAAGCAATACTACAGGCATATTTAAAGCTAAACAAAATAAATTCAGTTATGTATTGTTAAAGTATGCATATAAATTTAATTATAAGATTTGACCGCAATTATTTTTTAGTTCATGCAAGTATGAACCGAAAAACGATCAACACACTTTTGTATGACCCACTACGCGCGATCATATAGTGTGCAAATCGTTTTTTCGGTTCATACTTGCATGAACCAAAAAATAATTGCGGTCAATTCTTAAGAGAACTGGTACACTGATGACGTACAGAAATGCCAACAAGTTCCACACCTTTGTAGCTGCCATATTACAAGCTACAAAACCGATTGACTGACCTTTGGATGGACGCTAAAATTCAATGCTGTATTTTATATGATTTCATGCATTTATTATTTCTGCTACACGTGAACTCGATCGTTCATACGGCATCGTCAACATCCGTAGCGTCATGTATTAAAGTCGCTACCACATCTCTCCGCCCAATAGTAATTTCCCACTTGCGACTCAGAAATCTCGTCCATATTTTTAGCAATACAGATGAGATCATTTGTAACTCCTATAAGGGTATTTCCCCAAATGGTTATGCACGATATGGAATTATAAGATCTATGTTCAGAAATTGTTTTTTCTACAATAAGGGTGAGGTTGGGTTTTTTTTAGCTCAGTCGGTACAACGTTGAGGTGCTAGGTTAGAAGGATCGAATCCCCTCGGTAGATCCATTCTCTGATTGAGCTTTTTCCAATTCCAACCAGTGCTACACGACTGGTATATCAACAGCCTTACCTTTACATTTGTAAAAGCTAACACAGCTTTAAAAAACAAAGAAGATAAGCACTTTACCAGTTTCAACGAAATTTAACTACATTTTGGCCATTTCTCGTTCCAGCCAGTGTACCCGGTAAATCAAAGGCCGTTGTGTGTGCTATCCTGTCCGTGGAATGGTGCTACTAATGGGGGAAATGAAGCAGGTTTCATCTCTAAGACTATATGTCAGAATTACCAAATGTTTACCATCCAATAGCCGATGGTTAATAAATCAATGTGATCTAGTGGTGTCGTTAACCAAACCAAACTTTAACGTTTTCATCTACATTCTATGAAAATGCATGCCCACATTCTATAGCTATTTTATAAATTTCTCGATTTGTTAACTTGATTTGGCAACAGAAAAACAGCCAGTATTGTTCCGAAAGGGCAAGTTTTTCAGACACAACTAATGACATAGACAGACAGACAGACAACTCTTTTTACGTGCCACTAGGGTTCAGGCACGCCCACCCCGGATTCAGCCTCTGACTTCGCCAGTGACCGACTCCGGGGCGGGTGGGGGGGGGGGGGGGGGAGTGTGGGAGCGAAATGCAGGGGATAATTTTTAATAGTGTGTTATGACCACTTAAAAAAGAATCAAAAAAATAAAACAATTTGGGGTCTACCATTATCTTATATTTATATTATATATTTAAATGTAGTAGCACCATGTATGAGTCCTATATCATTCTATTCTTTTATTATATAATTAGTAGGTGCAACAAATAGATAAATTTTCGATCGGGCAGTTCAAAAGAAATCTATTATATAATTATTTAATTGTTATAAAATGTATATATATATTTTATTTTTAATTTAAAATTAGCCCTGGAGGATAAAAGATTCGCAAAGGGGGGAACACAGCGCCACTGGCCAGTCCGGCGCTCCAACAGGCGGGAGGCCCATTCCGGTCAGTCCGGATTTCCACGGGGGGGCGTTTCGGGGGGGGGGGGGAGGCCTCCTAACAGGCATCCCTATCGGTCAAAACCGCCAACGCCCTAACGCACCCAAATAAGCACCCTACCACGGCGTCCCCCCCCCCCCATCCCCCCACCCCCCCAGGTTATCCATACAACACGGGTGGGCCATAATTAGATGGAATGAATGATATGAAGATGATGATATGTGAAGAAAAAGCCCGCGAGCCGCCGTCCGGTGTGGTGGTGAAACGTATATGGTGTCGTTGTTGATGTTGAATAACACGTAGAGGTTGATCCATTTCATGGGGTGAGGTGTCCTCGCTGTTCTCCCCAAGCATTCGTGAGCTCTACACCCGAAGGGGTGCGTCACCTAAACGGATGACAAATGTCATTGCTATATAATCCTCGGTGTCACCCAAGAAACCACTCATTCGTTAAGTGGGTGGCACCGAGTACCGGTCAGGTTTTTTTGTTTGTATACAATATTGACCGATCAAATTAATACCGTTTAAAACCTATTTGATTAAAAGAAAAATGGAGCATATAAATTAAAATAATACTAAGTTAAAATGCTAAGAGGAAGGTTTAACAACTAATTAATGCATTTATTATAACAATTAATTAAAAGTATAATCAATATACCATAGAAAGTTAAAAACTAAAACACATTCACACCCAGCCATATATTCCGCCTGTGGCGGGCGGCACAGACACTGCCAGGTGTATGCGCCGCCAAACCACGGCGAAAAACAAACATTCACGCAACCACTCTCACACTAGGTTCAGATTATAGTTTTGGCCGGCTAAGAGCACGGACCAAATAGAAGACATTTATTAAGGGACCGAGTTCTGATTGGTCAGAACCCGATCCCAGTAAGCCAATAGCCCTGACACCCAATAGATATTCATTTAAGTAGAGATAACAGTAAAGAATAGACGTACTAGCAGAGGCCAGCAAGAAAAGAAGGAAAGTGGAGAGAAAAATTCCATATAACTTAACTAATGACATATATGTTTCTTTAACATCCAATTTATTTTTAAAACCCCCAATATAATCGGCTTATCCACTACGTGGAATTAAATAACTTGATTACTGATTTCCTGAGTGGGTTCCGACAAAACATATTAATAACATAGACCCCCTTGGATCGTCTCCAAACACAAAGAGAACCTTTCAGAAAAATTGTGCTTTCGCCGGCATATTTGTATATCCAGAAGGTCATGGATATAGCTTATGAACCAAAGCACATGTATACTATATGCATTAGAAATTAAAGGTACCATATCTAATTCTGTTTCACTGCATCCTTTCTTTTCCTGTCCTTCGAATTCAATCTAATTTCCCTTTGCTCTGACAGATCCATCTATGTTTCAACACTTTATTAATAATCTCTTACTATAGGTAACGCAGCTGGACATAATTTACTAATAAAATATATCCTGTCAACAATCAAATGACTCACAATAATATCAAACTTTGACTCGAATGGGTTCTTATCAGTGTTAGAAACGGAACAAAGAGGTAGCAGATAAGTGACAGACAAGAGAGCGAGCGAGCGAAAAAGAGACAGACAGACAGAAATACAGAGAGAGAGAGAGAGAGAGAGAGAGAGAGAGAGAGAGAGAGAGAGAGAGAGAGAGAGAGAGAGAGAGAGAGAGAGAGACATACAGCTATACAAAGACCGGGAATCACGGAGAAGCTTTCTTCTCCCTTGATAATTGATAAAGTAATCTAATTGAAATGTTAGAATGCAAAATGTTAGTCTAATTTGTGTTTTCTATTTCAGTATATATATATAGGTGACGAAGGCTTAAAAAGAGCTAAAGTACCCCATTAGTTATTCTGGTTGTCTAATACTAATGACAACCAAGCTCATGAGAGTCGCAATTTGAATACCATGTGTCAAATTGACAAGTATTTTAAACAAAGACTAACAGAAATCTCTTTCATTTTTCAAATATAAGAATTATCTAGAATTACAAATATAGTCAAACCTGCTTAATATGTCACAAGTATTAAAATTTAAGAAGTCATCTGTCGTAAGATGTCGGTTAAACAGCATCTGTCATAATATGATATACTTTCGAACGCCCGAGCTTTGTGGTAAAGCGTTCACATGACGCGCGGCTGATCTGGGATCGATCCCCGTCGGTGGGCCCATTGGGCTATTTCTCGTTCCAGCCAGTGTTTTTCAAAGACCGTGGTATGTCATATCCTGTTTTTTGGGATGGTGCATATAAAAGATCCCTGGGTACTAATGGGAAAATGTAGCGGTGTTCCTCTCCAAGCAGATATGTCAAAATTAGCAAACGTTTGACATTCAATAGCCGCTGATTAATAAATCAATGTGCTCTAGTGGTGTCATTAAAGACAATATACGTTTTTCTTTTTTATCGTATGGTGTGCCGTGTGCTACACTATCGTAGTACTAAGAGACAAAAACCAACGTTCATTCAGACCTACGTTCAGCGACAACGACAAACGGTAAGGTTCGCTAATTCTTTGATTGGTACTTGACGCGGTCATCCGGTTTAAGGTAAATCGCTTAATCCAGTCTAGCGAACGGTTTTCCTCCTCTGTCTCACTCAACGTTCGTGTCCACTTATTTCCGTGCTTATATCTAATTAAAGGTAGTGTCAACTCCAACAAGAGCCTTATGTGTTGGAAAGATGCATACCCGGACCACCAACACATACTGACACTTTAGCAAATGAAAAACGCGTAATTTTAGAGTTAATAAAAAAACATGATTATTCCTGCTAACTGGGGGCATCCATTTTGTTTCGTTTTTGTGACGTCCGGTGGGATAGCTTGGGGCGAAGTGACGTCAGCTCCTGACCATCTACTGTATGCACAGTGTAAAGAAAAGCAGTAATTTTCGACAAGGCGCTTCTCTTTGATCAACCTGACTTGTAAAACAGCATAAATGACGTAATAATATAATAAACTATTTAACTAAATATATTTCAAGTTGCATTAACGGAACAAAATGGGGTTATAGTATTTTTCTCTGTTTAATAATCCAAAGAAAAAATGTACACTATTAGGCCTATTGATATGCTACGTTGGAGCAAAAACGACAACCCACGATACACAAGTCGGCAAGTGATAATTTTCTTTTCTTTGGGACTACGTAATTGGTCAGTTCTGTGGTTGTAGATGGAAAAGTCTACTTAATCAATAGTTTTATAGAACTATTTACAGTAATAAACCATGTCCATTACAATTTTAGGGGCGACAGGTAATATTCCACAATACCGGTATGTATTTTGTGTCCAGACAGCGTCAATTAATTGGCTCGTTCTGGTTACCAATCAAATACACACCTGCCAATCAGAAATCACAGGTAGAAGCAACTAACAGCATAGACCAATTAACTAAGAAAACACTCCGTGTATCATTTCAGTACGTAGGTTAATGCATGGGAAAAACATTGTTAATTGTTTCGACTTGTTGTTTCGCCACTTTGACAATGGTATTTTATTTTGTATTGAAAAATAATATACTATGTATATAGTGCTGGATATACTTACTGTTGGCTTACTGGGATGTGTATTATTACAGAACATTGCAATGTATGACTATTTATCATCCCGCAAAAACCAGGTAGATTGTGTTTTTCTAGTTCTAAGGCTCATTCCTGACGTGACGCGTTAAGTATTACGTAACCACCAGCTCGCCAGAGGGCGTACTCACTGAGATGGTACAAAATGGCTGCGCCCGTTATATATAACAGTCGTCACATTTAACCGTTTTATTAATTAACTATACGATTATACGTGTTGATATTAAGCAATAATGTGCATTATATATCGTTAAATATGCATATCAGGCCAAATGCCTTAATTGTCCTCTCCTTTAAGGTTTAAGCACGTTGTTCTGGGCACACATATCAGCTATCTGGGCTGTTTGTATGACAGTGGGTTAGTCGTTAGTAGGTTAGTGGTTAGTGAGAGAGAAGAGGGTGTAGTGGCCTTACACCTACCCACCGATCCCTTATGAACTCGCTCTGGGTTGGAGCCGGTACCGGGCTGCGAACCAGTACCTACCAGCCTTATGTCCGGTGGTTTAACCACAACGTCACCGAGGCAGGTTGACCAGGTCTAAATCAGGGCCCGGGTGATTCAGCGGCGGGTTAAGACGGAGGTCTGGTGGAGGGGCCGGTGTGACTGACACTGGCTGGCTGACCGAAGCGAACCCAGTACCTACCAGCCTTATGCCCGATTACTTATCCACGACACCGCCGAGATGCAGCGCTGACTCAACGCAATAATGCTTTAGAAGGAAGGAAATGTTTTATTTGACGACGCACTCAACACATTTTATTTACGGTTATATGGCCTCGGACATATGGTTAAAGACCACACATATAGTGAAAGAGAAAACCCGCTGTCGCCACTTCATGGACTAATCTTTTCGATTAGCAGTAAGGGATCTTTTATATCCACCAATCCATAGACAGGATAGCACATACCACACCACGGTCTTTGATGTGCAGTCGTGGTGCACTGGCTGGAGCGAGTAGTGCTTTAGATGACCGTCTAACACGGGATCGCCTGTGGTAATCAGGAGAAGGCAAATCGTTTTTCATCATTTGCTTCAGCACCGCAGAACAATAGCTGGAACTCACTCAAAGTAAGTAATAACTGTTAGCGTGAAGGAAACCCAGAGCCGACGCGTTTCTTCTCTGGTGACGCCCAACCTTTTAACGAAAACCGAACACGAGTAGTTTAGAACACAGCTCCCACTAATTGAAATGGCTAATAAAAGATACCCGCTCTTGGCGTTTCTCGAATAATAAATGAAGCTGGCTGTGACAGAAAACATTGGCCAGGTTTACTATATCAAGAACTAACAAACGGGAAAGTCATTACCAACCCGGCGAATATGACACCTGATTGTCTAGTCTGACAATATATATGGACGAAACGAAACAATGGCGTTTTCGGTTTCCTAATGGAATCAGAACTCTTCCAAAATCGATCACATGAAAAGGTGCTATAGACAGCAACCATAAAAATCAATTTGATTTTTAAAATATGTATGCAGTTTTGTAAATACTTGACAATGTAGCACAAATATTCATTGTTTAATATACCAAGGGACAAATGAAAGGTGAGATGAAAAACAACAATCAAATAATAACAATGGTTTTGTTGGTGGTGGGATTTTTTTTTAAGGCTCTGATGTGAAACAGAACACTGACATTTTATGATTTTCTTTTTCAAACTCACAGACTTTTTTGTTTTGTTTTTAAAAGGAAGTTTCTGTTTTAATCGAGGCAAGACGTAGCAAGTGGTAAAGCGCTGGCTTGATGCGAGGTCGGTTTGGGATCGATCCCCGTCAGTGGGACCATTAGGCTATTTCTCGCTCCAGCCAGTGCACCACGATTGGTACATCAAAGGCCATAGTATGTGCTATCCTGTCTATGGGATGGTGCATATAAAAGATCCCTTGCTGCTAATCGAAAAGAGTAGCCCATGAAGTGACGACAGCGGGTTTTCTCCCCCAATATCTGTATGGTCCTTTACCATATGTCCGACGCCATATAACCGTGAATAAAATGTGTTGAGTGCGTCATTAAATAAACCATTTCCTTCCTTCCTGTTTTAATCATGCTATACGTGATATATTACACCGCCACTGTGTGGGATCAACACCGGATATTGGTACATCTTGCTACAATCTCGGCACCACGATTGAACTACGGTCATAAAAGTTCTTTAACATATAACTTATTAAACACATAAGTGACAAATTAAGCAATTGTAGACCTGTGTCTAAGACAAATATGCCAAAAACAAATTAATGACTAAACAATGTAAACGTCCATCGAGATTGTAATTTAAGTAACTGGTATACAAGAAAGAAAGAAATGTTTTATTTAACGATGTACTCAACACATTGTATTTACGGTTATATGGCGTCAGATATGGTTAAGGACCACACAGATATTGAGAGAGGAAACCCGCTGTCGCCACTTCATGGGCTACTCTTTTCGATTAGCAGCAAGGGATCTTTTATATGCACCATCCCACAGACAGGGTAGTACATACCACGGCCTTTGATATACCAGTCGTGGTGCACTGGCTGAACTGGTATACAGTCGCAATATAAATGTTTGATGAAAGAAATGCGTTATTATGCGGAATATGTTTACAGTACTAATGTTACATGAACTTGTACGAACTTGAATACTGGCAAGTGACCGACCCCCCCCCCCCCCCAAAAAAAAACCCCACCACAAACAAACAAAAGTAATTCAATAATTATTTCCATTTCATTTCAACTTATTTTTGTACTTATATCTAATTAAGGTTCAAGCACGCTGTCCTGGACACACACCTCAGCTATCTGGGCTGTGTCCACGACAGTGGGTTAGTTGTTAGAGGTTAGTGAGAAAGAAGAGGGTGTAGTGGTCTTACACTTACCCATTGCGCGAAGAGTGTGATATGATTGCAAACTTCACGAGATGAGATACAAATCATATTTGACAAAAAAAACCCATGAAATTTTCTATTTATTATATAACTTTTGGCAATTTACCTTTATTTTTAAAATGCTAGCAGAAAAATAGTTTTCTTACAGTGAAGATAACACTTTCTACAGTGACGATTACAGGGTGAAAATTTCACTCTAAAATGTGTTATCGTCACCGAGTGACTGATAACACTTTTATTAAGATATTTCACTAAATGTTATATAATAAACGATAATACCTAATGTTTTTGTTTATTATTTTATGTTTTGGGGGGTTTTCCAATTCGGTCTTGTGGACATTGGTCATTATTACCTGAAAGTAAATATAGTTTTCAATAATGAAGGCTACCAGAATGAATTGGTTTAATTGAAGAACAGCATAACAACTTAACCAGTTTCGCAAAGACACAATTAAACTATGATGTCGATAGAATAAGATAGTTGGAAAATATCAATTTCACTAAATTGTGACTTAGATAATTTTTCCCGTGGATTCTTCATGCTGATGTATCTTTCCCCACAGACAGGACAGTGCGCGGTGTTTGGTATGTCAGACACAGAACAGTTAGGTTGCTGGAACGGAATACCTCAAATAGTTTCCTTTGCCGAGGAAAAAATGGGACAGAAAATCGAAGTCTTACCATAGATTACTTTTTAATCGCATTCTAGTGTATACACTAATTTTGGGCACTTGTGAGTCGAGTTTTAGTTACATCTGTCCCTTCTGAGCCTTATTACATGTGATGCGCCCTTAAAAATTTGTGCTTTTACAGTAGTTATCAGTTTTCATTTGACATCACGTGGAAAGCAATACAGCAGAAACCACATTGTTCTGAAATCTACTTAAAGGAAACATGTCACGTAAACCATATTTGGCACCAACCATGTACAATTAATTATAAATTGAATCACCTAAAAAAAAAAATTATAAAAAATAAATTACTTAAAATATCTCCATAAAAGAACCCCAGATACGAGCTCTTAGCGGAAATTGCCGATCTTTAATGAGCAGGGCAATCACGAGGTCCGTGACGTCAGAGACGCGTCGCTTGATCTGAAGCCTTACACTTAAAAGCATTAGTCCGTACCACTCATAAAGAATCTAAGACTTGCACAGCTTACCAAAACAATGAGTGTTCGTTCGCAAAACGTTTTGCCGTATCAATATGAGCTGTTAGTAAATGAAGAAAGACACACATTTACTTACAACAGTGATACTGAAGACAAAACGGATAGCGAGTCGGAGGGTGGAGAAACTGATGGTGCCAGACCAGACCGGTCGATCAATTTACAGCCCGGAGCCCGAAAGTAACCCGGAGACAAAACCAAAACTCTGATGCTAATGCCGAGGTGTATACTGTTCATATTTAGTATAAAGATACACCTCGATATGATGTATTTAAATATGTAAAAAATATAAATGTAGGACAAAAAAAAATTGGGTTTTTTTTTTATAGAAAATATCGCATTTTTTATGTTCGGGCTGTACATAATAAAATCTGTATGCACAGTGTAAACAAACGCTCTAATTTACGACAAGGCGCTTCACTTTCATTAACCTGGCTTGTAAAACAACATAAATGACTTGAGAGTATAATCAACTTTTAAACTAAATATATTTCTATGCATCAATAGAACGAAATGGGGTTATAGTATTTTTCTCTCATAAAAAAAAAGTAGCATATTATTAGGCCTATTGGTAGGGTGCGTTAGAGTAAAAACGACCACTCACGATACCCAAGTGATAATTTTCTTTTCTTTGGTACTACGTAATTGGTCAGTTTTGTAATTTTAGATGGGGAAAGTCTACTTAATCAAGGGTTTTACAGCATTATTTACAGTAATGAAGCAGGGCGGCTGATAATGTCCATTAACATTGTATTATAGTCGCGACAGGTTACGCCACAATACCCTGTGAACTTAAAAAAAACTGGCACGTATTTTGTACGTATGTCTAGACCGTGGTAATCACTTACCTGGTCGATACCCTGCAATATACACCTGCCAATCAGGAATCACATGTGCAGGCCACGGAAAGAAAGGACCAATTAACTAAAACAACACTCCGATTCTCAAGTCAGCCCGTGGATGAAACATAATAGTTATTTCGACACCGACAGTAGTGGTTTATTTTGTATTGAACTTCGTGTTGCTTTGGGGCTTCGGGCGATGAGGAACGTTTTTGTGACGTATTCCGCCCGAAGATTAAAAACATTATTTAAAATTATTATTGTTTTCTACACGTTTTTTAAAAACATATTTAAATACATCGTACTGAGATGTATCCTCATGCCAAATCCCATGTTTGTATATGCCATATTTAATTACTTATTGACGTTTCCTTCTTCGGACGGTGAATACAGATTTTGTCATGTAGGCCTACAGCCCTAACATGAAAAATCTTTTTTTTTTCAAAAAAATAAATAAATAAAAAATTCTACATTTTTGTTTTAACATATATAAATACATCATGCTGAGGTGTATCTTTGTGCCAAATATGTACAATGTACACCTCGGCATTCGCAACCGAGTACTGTTTTTGTCTCCGGGTAACGTTCGGGCTCCGGGCTGTAAATCGGCCGACACCAAAGTACTATGCGGTGTTGGTGTCCAATCTTTTCTTTTGCGATAAAATACACGCGTCTTTCTTCGGATACAATCCTTTGGAAAACCATAAAAAGACAATCCCGATTGTTTAAACTGTTTATTTTTACACCCAAAGGCCGCGCAGTACGGCACTGTTGGACTGAAAAGATCGTAAGCCCCTTACTCCATATATAAACAGTTAACAACAATGGAAGAGTACAGCGGCTCTGACGTCACTTCCCTTTTTTTCCGAACGCTCACGAAGAAATATGCATAAATCGTACTTTGATACTGATGAGCGTAATTTCTTCATTTTAAGTTAACTACACGTATTTTATTGTTATAAAGTTATTTGTATATTATTTTTATATCATTTTTCTTTTAAAATGAGCTATAATATGGTCTCGTGTCATGTTTCCTTTAAGAACGCTTAATGAACCATAATATCATGTGAATCACGTTGATGGACAGGTGTACCCACTGGGCTACAAACAAGTTAAAGTTTGTTTTGTTTAACGACAATACTAGAGCACATTGGTTTATTAATCATCGGCTACTGGACGTCAAAACATTTGGTAATTTTGACATATAGTTCTAGAGGTCACCCGCTAAAAAAAAAAATTCATTAGTAGCAAGGGGTCTTTTATATGCCCCATCCCACAGACATGATAGCACATACCATGACCGTTGATATATCAGTCGCGGTGCACTAGCGGACTACTAAATGTTTGTTTATATGTAGCCCGAGTACTCTGACTGTAGGAGAGCTAGACGGACATTTGGACATAATACGCTCTCAGAGACCAAGCTATGTAATTTTTTGGCAATCGCCGACCACCAAAAAGTAGTCAAAGATTTCCGCTCTAATACCAGAACAATCCTATGTTTGACGTCACTTGCTACTAATGATAAAATTTAGCGGGTTTCCTTTCTAACACTGTGATAAAATTACCAAATATTTGACATCCAATAGCCGATGATTAATGAATCAATGTGCTCTTGTGGTGTAGTTACACAAAACAAACATTTTTTTATAAATGTTTTTGGTGATTGTCGGGCACTTGTCATATTATTGTATGAGACGGCCCCTGGAAGACAGAATGGCTGAGTGGGCGATCATGTGACGCAACATCACGATATAGGTCGGCGTTTGCCGAAGCTTAGCTGAATGTGGGTGCTGTCTGGTTTCTTTCTGTAGTGTCACTGTGTGTGTATTAGTGATTAATATCTGAAATTTTTTTAATCAAGGAACTCGAAAATGGTCGATTGTAAATGTATTTGACGTCAAACATAGGATTGTTTTGGTCTTAGAGCGGAAATCTTTGATTACTTTTTGGTGGTTGGCGATTGCCAAAAAATTACATAGCTTGGTCTCCGACTGTAATGAGAGCGTATTTATGTATAAATGGCCGTCTAGCTCTCTTACAGTCAAGAGTACTTGGGCTAGTTTATATGGCATCTAGCAGATCATAATTATTGCGACACTTTGTCTTAGTTCAATATTCCTTTAAACCAAATGGCCATACAGGGGACCAGTCAAATAGTTTGCGAACTTTAGCGTCGATCGCTATCACTGAACAGTGAGCACGGATGTGGTGAGTGGGGGTGGGGTGGGTAAAAAGGAAACGAAGAGAAACCTTTTGCAGACATATAGCATATTGTTTCCTGTTATTATTAATAGTCGTATATGTATTTTCACACAAACAAGATAGCAGACAATTATATCGGCAATTTGCTACCCTGTATGAGTCGGTAACGAGTTGGAGTCCTAAATTAACTAGCTTCATTGCTCTGGATCGATTATGCTACCCGGTGAACTTCCGGCGGAAGTTCTGCTTCTGAGGTAAATCCCACCTCTTTTTTTTTTCTTCTTCTTCTTTTTTCTTTTTTTCTTTACTCATTTTTTTTTTCTTCTATTCTTGACTTTTTCTTTTCTTTTTTCTTTTTCCTTTTTTTTATGAATGCAAACAAAAGACTTCTATAGACGCTGAATGTATAGAAATCGAGAAAATCTATAACCCAGCCGTATGTATCCTGACATATCTGACGCTGTCTTCAAATCTGACAACGCTAACGGAAGTCTTTGCTTGGTCCGCTGTGTATGAACTGTTCAGTACAGGGAGATTACAGCATGGGCTTCAGTGTTGTTACGATATGTGGCAAACAACTGAGATTTGTTTTATTACACAGGTCGATTGCGATGCCGATTACTCGTTATCGGTACGCGGATGTGCGGAAAAAACCCACAACATAAAGTGTTGGTTTCTTCTTCTTTCTTTTGTTTCCTTCTCCTTTTTTTGTGCTTTTGTTTGTATGTTTTAATTTGTTTTGTTTGTTGGGGGGGGGGGGGGGGGGGATTCTTAGGTTTTGTGTTGTTACTTTCATGTTTGTTTGTTTTATTTGTTTCTTTGTTTGTTTTTTTCTTTACTTTATTTTATTATTTTTATTTATTATTATTATTATTAATAGTGGTAGTAGTAGTAGTAGTAGTAGTAGTAGTAGTAGTAATAGTAGTAGTAGTAGTAGTAGTAGTAGTAGTAGTAGTAATAGTAGTAGTAGTAGTAGTAGCAGCAGCAGCAGCAGCAGCAGCAGCAGCAGCAGCAGCAGCAGCAGCAGCAGCAGCAGCAGCAGCAGCAGTAGTAGTAGTAGTAGTAGTGGTGGTCATTTTGACACGTTACATTTTTCCATTAGTAGCAAGGGGTCTTTTATATGCATCATCTCACAGACAGAATAGCACATACCACGGCCTTTGCTATACCAGTCGTGGTGCACTGGCTGGAACGAGAAATAGCTCAATGGGCCCGCCGACAGGGATCGATCGTAGACTGACAGCGCACCAGGCGTGCACTTTACCACACCGGGCTACCTCCCGGCCCGATCTTATTATGAAATGAAAGACTTGAATTGGTGTGAAATGTAATGAAAACTGTTATATTTGAAATAGTTTAACCTGTATACAACTTTTATATCCTTTTTCTTCTTTCTTTCTTTCTTTTTTGTTTTTTGTTTTTTTGTTGATATCATCTGTGCTGATTTAACAAAAACGTACAACAAAATGCAAAAAAAAAGAAGTTAATTTAATCGGAGGAAAAACGTATTTTCGTGTTTTTTTTTGTTAGTCTTTTAAAGGGACATACCCTAGTTTTTAAACACCAAGCCATAGTTTTGACCATTAGAGCCTCTTTTGTTAACTAAAATTATACTTTGTTTTTGTACATTTGGAGTGTTTATGGTCATACTGGTGATTTTAATATCACAAAAGACATTTCTTATATTTTCAAAAACGCACGTGCGTCTGAGAAGTAACAGTTATGGAGTCGAGTTTTAGTCTATTTTTAGAGGGTATTTCACCATTTCACAGTCACAAACTCATGTTTTACTCAATTGTAACTTTATCCATATATGTTAGAGGTTTGTAGATTAACTAAACTTAGTGTTAATTTTCACGAGTTCAAACTAGGGTATGTCCCTTTAATATCATGTGAATGCACGTAGTTTTGGGGACATATAAAGAATCCTCCCAGGGGAGGTGTTTGTAATTCATCCTCCCAGGGGAGGAGTTTGTAATTCAGCTGTCTGGAATTTAAACTGACAGAGCACATTAAACTTTAATTTGTTGTTAGTGTTCCACCTGCCCTCGTTATAACATTAGACAGAGATTCGTGGATGTTACAGTTTGATTTCTTGTTAGTGTTCCACCTGCCCTCGTTATAACATTAGACAGATATTCGTGGATGTTACAGTTTGATTTGTTTAACGACACCACTTGAACACACTGATTTGTTTTAATCGTCGGCAAATTCATGGATGTGTGAAGACTCAGATGGGGTCCATGGGATCAGGGTCAGGTGTTCTCAGATGGGGTCCATGGGATCAGGGTCAGCTGTTCTCTTCTTATTTTAGTGAAAAACAATTAACTCGCTCTCATGCTAGGTTCAGATTTCCAACTATCAGCAAAAGGTTGGTCAACATTCTGCTGTCTCGACGTCTACGACTGTCCAGTTGCTAGTCTGAGCATTCTTACAACTCGATTCTCGTCGTATAACCCATTAGATGTTAATCTGAGCGTACCCGTACACAACTATTGTACAATAATTCCTCATATGCTGTCGTTTGACGGCCTGAGTGTACCGAAATAAAGTTTCAAAGTCGTAAGTCGGGAGTTGGTGGAAATTACAACGGAATCATCGAGTTGGCCAACTTCGTCGTAACAGTTGACAGTCTGACCGTAGCATTAGGCTGCGCTTTTGTATGTATAGCGATCCATACACGGTTAGTTCACATACATAGAGAATAACTAGTTAATGACGTAGGATATCGGCTTTATTCTGTGAAGATAAGAATGAGAAATTCCGAGAGGCTTGTTATTTATAGGGGGTCAAGTCATGCTCCCTCGGAAAATATATTGCAAAAAAAGAATAAAAATATGTGCTTGAGAGGGGGGGGGGGGGGGGGGGGGGGGGGGTAACCCAATTCCTCCCTACCCCCACCCCTGCACAGCGCCTGCTGTGTGGTGGCTTGCGTGGAGCTCTTGTGCGAGGTGTAATGAGTAGTAGAATAGATAGATCGCCTTCGACTGACAGGGACTCGGGTTTTTCCCATCCCAACCAGTGTCTCATAACTGATATATTAAAGGCCGTAGTATGTATTGGCCTGTCTAAAAAGAAGCGAATATAAAAGACCCCTTGCTGCTTTTCTATAATCCCTGTCCTGGACAGAGGAGCAGGCCGAAGCCGACACCTGCGCCCATGACAGGCGTGCGCTAAAACAGCTTGCTCTGAATATGCACGGTAAGCCTTATGCCCTGACCTGACCTGACCTTTTCCATTTTTGTATAGTTTATTAGCATTCCTGACGTGACGCGTTAAGTATTACGTAACCACCAGCTGGCCAGAGGGCGTACTCACTGAGATGGTACAAAATGGCTGCGCCCGTTATATATAACAGTCGTCACATTTAACCGTTTTATTAATTAACTATACGATTATACGTGTTGATATTAAGCAATAATGTGCATTATATATCGTTAAATATGCATACCAGGACAAATGCCTTAATTGTCCTCTCCTTTAAGGTTTAAGCACGTTGTTCTGGGCACACATATCAGCTATCTGGGCTGTTTGTATGACAGTGGGTTAGTCGTTAGTAGGTTAGTGGTTAGTGAGAGAGAAGAGGGTGTAGTGGCCTTACACCTACCCACCGATCCCTTATGAACTCGCTCTGGGTTGGAGCCGGTACCGGGCTGCGAACCAGTACCTACCAGCCTTATGTCCGGTGGTTTAACCACGACGTCACCGAGGCAGGTTGACCAGGTCTAAATCAGGGCCCGGGTGATTCAGCGGCGGGTTAAGACGGAGGTCTGGTGGAGGGGCCGGTGTGACTGACACTGGCTGGCTGACCGAAGCGAACCCAGTACCTACCAGCCTTATGCCCGATTACTTATCCACGACACCGCCGAGATGCAGCGCTGACTCAACGCAATAATGCTTTAGAAGGAAGGAAATGTTTTATTTGACGACGCACTCAACACATTTTATTTACGGTTATGTGGCGTCGGACATATGGTTAAAGACCACACATATAGTGAAAGAGAAAACCCGCTGTCGCCACTTCATGGACTAATCTTTTCGATTAGCAGTAAGAGATCTTTTATATCCACCAATCCATAGACAGGATAGCACATACCACACCACGGCCTTTGATGTACCAGTCGTGGTGCACTGGCTGGAGCGAGTAGTGCTTTAGATGTCCGTCTAACACGGGATCGCCTGTGGTAATCAGGAGAAGGCAAATCGTTTTTCATCATTTGCTTCGGCACCGCAGAACAATAGCTGGAACTCACTCAAAGTAAGTAATAACTGTTAGCGTGAAGGAAACCCAGAGCCGACGCGTTTCTTCTCTGGTGACGCCCAACCTTTTAACGAAAACCGAACACGAGTAGTTTAGAACACAGCTCCCACTAATTGAAATGGCTAATAAAAGATACCCGCTCTTGGCGTTTCTCGAATAATAAATGAAGCTGGCTGTGATAGAAAACATTGGCCAGGTTTACTATATCAAGAACTAACAAACGGGAAAGTCATTACCAACCCGGCGAATATGACACCTGATTGTCTAGTCTGACAATATATATGGACGAAACGAAACAATGGCGTTTTCGGTTTCCTAATGGAATCAGAACTCTTCCAAAATCGATCACATGAAAAGGTGCTATAGACAGCAACCATAAAAATCAATTTGATTTTTAAAATATGTATGCAGTTTTGTAAATACTTGACAATGTAGCACAAATATTCATTGTTTAATATACCAAGGGACAAATGAAAGGTGAGATGAAAAACAAGAATCAAATAATAACAATGGTTTTGTTGGTGGTGGGATTTTTTTTTAAGGCTCTGATGTGAAACAGAACACTGACATTTTATGATTTTCTTTTTCAAACTCACAGACTTTTTTGTTTTGTTTTTAAAAGGAAGTTTCTGTTTTAATCGAGGCGAGACGTAGCAAGTGGTAAAGCGCTGGCTTGATGCGAGGTCGGTTTGGGATCGATCCCCGTCAGTGGGACCATTAGGCTATTTCTCGCTCCAGCCAGTGCACCACGATTGGTACATCAAAGGCCATAGTATGTGCTATCCTGTCTATGGGATGGTGCATATAAAAGATCCCTTGCTGCTAATCGAAAAGAGTAGCCCATGAAGTGACGACAGCGGGTTTTCTCCCCCAATATCTGTATGGTCCTTTACCATATGTCCGACGCCATATAACCGTGAATAAAATGTGTTGAGTGCGTCATTAAATAAACCATTTCCTTCCTTCCTGTTTTAATCATGCTATACGTGATATATTACACCGCCACTGTGTGGGATCAACACCGGATATTGGTACATCTTGCTACAATCTCGGCACCACGATTGAACTACGGTCATAAAAGTTCTTTAACATATAACTTATTAAACACATAAGTGACAAATTAAGCAATTGTAGACCTGTGTCTAAGACAAATATGCCAAAAACAAATTAATGACTAAACAATGTAAACGTCCATCGAGATTGTAATTTAAGTAACTGGTATACAAGAAAGAAAGAAATGTTTTATTTAACGATGCACTCAACACATTGTATTTACGGTTATATGGCGTCAGACATGGTTAAGGACCACACAGATATTGAGAGAGGAAACCCGCTGTCGCCACTTCATGGGCTACTCTTTTCGATTAGCAGCAAGGGATCTTTTATATGCACCATCCCACAGACAGGGTAGTACATACCACGGCCTTTGATATACCAGTCGTGGTGCACTGGCTGAACTGGTATACAGTCGCAATATAAATGTTTGATGAAAGAAATGCGTTATTATGCGGAATATGTTTACAGTACTAACGTTACATGAACTTGTACGAACTTGAATACTGGCAAGTGACCGACCCCCCCCCCCCCCCCCCAAAAAAAAAAAAAAAAAAAAAAAAACACACCACAAACAAACAAAAGTAATTTAATAATTATTTCCATTTCATTTCAACTTATTTTTGTACTTATATCTAATTAAGGTTCAAGCACGCTGTCCTGGACACACACCTCAGCTATCTGGGCTGTGTCCACGACAGTGGGTTAGTTGTTAGTGGTTAGTGAGAAAGAAGAGGGTGTAGTGGTCTTACACTTACCCATTGCGCGAAGAGTGTGATATGATTGCAAACTTCACGAGATGAGATACAAATCATATTTGACAAAAAAAACCCATGAAATTTTCTATTTATTATATAACTTTTGGCAATTTACCTTTATTTTTAAAATGTCAGCAGAAAAATAGTTTTCTTACAGTGAAGATAACACTTTCTACAGTGACGATTACAGGGTGAAAATTTCACTCTAAAATGTGTTATCGTCACCGAGTGACTGATAACACTTTTATTAAGATATTTCACTAAATGTTATATAATAAACGATAATACCTAATGTTTTTGTTTATTATTTTATGTTTTGGGGGGTTTTCCAATTCGGTCTTGTGGACATTGGTCATTATTACCTGAAAGTAAATATAGTTTTCAATAATGAAGGCTACCAGAATGAATTGGTTTACTTGAAGAACAACATAACAACTTAACCAGTTTCGCAAAGACACAATTAAACTATGATGTCGATAGAATAAGATAGTTGGAAAATATCAATTTCACTAAATTGTGACTTAGATAATTTTTCCCGTGGATTCTTCATGATGATGTATCTTTCCCCACAGACAGGACAGTGCGCGGTGTTTGGTATGTCAGACACAGAACAGTTAGGTTGCTGGAACGGAATACCTCAAATAGTTTCCTTTGCCGAGGAAAAAATGGGACAGAAAATCGAAGTCTTACCATAGATTACTTTTTAATCGCATTCTAGTGTATACACTAATCTTGGGTACTTGTGAGTCGAGTTTTAGTTACATCTGTCCCTTCTGAGCCTTATTACATGTGATGCGCCCTTAAAAATTTGTGCTTTTACAGTAGTTATCAGTTTTCATTTGACATCACGTGGAAAGCAATACAGCAGAAACCACATTGTTCTGAAATCTACTTAAGAACGCTTAATGAACCATAATATCATGTGAATCACGTTGATGGACAGGTGTACCCACTGGGCTACAAACAAGTTAAAGTTTGTTTTGTTTAACGACAGTACTAGAGCACATTGGTTTATTAATCATCGGCTACTGGACGTCAAAACATTTGGTAATTTTGACATATAGTTCTAGAGGTTACCCGCTAAAAAAAAAAATTCATTAATAGCAAGGGATCTTTTATATGCCCCATCCCACAGACATGATAGCACATACCATGACCGTTGATATATCAGTCGCGGTGCACTAGCGGACTACTAAATGTTTGTTTATATGTAGCCCGAGTACTCTGACTGTAGGAGAGCTAGACGGACATTTGGACATAATACGCTCTCATTACAGTCAGCGACCAAGCTATGTAATTTTTTGGCAATCGCCGACCACCAAAAAGTAGTCAAAGATTTCCGCTCTAATACCAGAACAATCCTATGTTTGACGTCACTTGCTACTAATGATAAAATTTAGCGGGTTTCCTTTCTAACACTGTGATAAAATTACCAAATATTTGACATCCAATAGCCGATGATTAATGAATCAATGTGCTCTTGTGGTGTAGTTACACAAAACAAACATTTTTTTATAAATGTTTTTGGTGATTGTCGGGCACTTGTCATATTATTGTATGAGACGGCCCCTGGAAGACAGAATGGCTGAGTGGGCGATCATGTGACGCAACATCACGATATAGGTCGGCGAACTCAGAATTATGCTGTCCGGAGTTTGCCGAAGCTTAGCTGAATGTGGGTGCTGTCTGGTTTCTTTCTGTAGTGTCACTGTGTGTGTATTAGTGATTAATATCTGAAATTTTTTTAATCAAGGAACTCGAAAATGGTCGATTGTAAATGTATTTGACGTCAAACATAGGATTGTTTTGGTCTTAGAGCGGAAATCTTTGATTACTTTTTGGTGGTTGGCGATTGCCAAAAAATTACATAGCTTGGTCTCCGACTGTAATGAGAGCGTATTTATGTATAAATGGCCGTCTAGCTCTCTTACAGTCAAGAGTACTTGGGCTAGTTTATATGGCATCTAGCAGATCATAATTATTGCGACACTTTGTCTTAGTTCAATATTCCTTTAAACCAAATGGCCATACAGGGGACCAGTCAAATAGTTTGCGAACTTTAGCGTCGATCGCTATCACTGAACAGTGAGCACGGATGTGGTGAGTGGGGGTGGGGTGGGTAAAAAGGAAACGAAGAGAAACCTTTTGCAGACATATAGCATATTGTTTCCTGTTATTATTAATAGTCGTATATGTATTTTCACACAAACAAGATAGCAGACAATTATATCGGCAATTTGCTACCCTGTATGAGTCGGTAACGAGTTGGAGTCCTAAATTAACTAGCTTCATTGCTCTGGATCGATTATGCTACGCGGTGAACTTCCGGCGGAAGTTCTGCTTCTGAGGTAAATCCCACCTCTTTTTTTTTTCTTCTTCTTCTTTTTTCTTTTTTTCTTTACTCATTTTTTTTTCTTCTATTCTTGACTTTTTCTTTTCTTTTTTCTTTTTCCTTTTTTTTTTATGAATGCAAACAAAAGACTTCTATAGACGCTGAATGTATAGAAATCGAGAAAATCTATAACCCAGCCGTATGTATCCTGACATATCTGACGCTGTCTTCAAATCTGACAACGCTAACGGAAGTCTTTGCTTGGTCCGCTGTGTATGAACTGTTCAGTACAGGGAGATTACAGCATGGGCTTCAGTGTTGTTACGATATGTGGCAAACAACTGAGATTTGTTTTATTACACAGGTCGATTGCGATGCCGATTACTCGTTATCGGTACGCGGATGTGCGGAAAAAACCCACAACATAAAGTGTTGGTTTCTTCTTCTTTCTTTTGTTTCCTTCTCCTTTTTTTGTGCTTTTGTTTGTATGTTTTAATTTGTTTTGTTTGTGGGGGGGGGGGGGGGGGGGGGGGGTTCTTAGGTTTTGTGTTGTTACTTTCATGTTTGTTTGTTTTATTTGTTTCTTTGTTTTTTTTTTCTTTACTTTATTTTATTATTTTTATTTATTTATTATTATTATTAATAGTGGTAGTAGTAGTAGTAGTAGTAGTAGTAGTAATAGTAGTAGTAGTAGTAGTAGTAGTAGTAGTAGTAGTAGTAGTAGTAGTAGCAGTAGTAGCAGCAGCAGCAGCAGCAGCAGCAGCAGTAGTAGTAGTAGTAGTAGTAGTAGTAGTAGTAGTAGTAGTGGTGGTAATTTTGACACGTTACATTTTTCCATTAGTAGCAAGGGGTCTTTTATATGCATCATCTCACAGACAGAATAGCACATACCACGGCCTTTGATATACCAGTCGTGGTGCACTGGCTGGAACGAGAAATAGCTCAATGGGCCCGCCGACAGGGATCGATCGTAGACTGACAGCGCACCAGGCGTGCACTTTACCACACCGGGCTACCTCCCGGCCCGATCTTATTATGAAATGAAAGACTTGAATTGGTGTGAAAACTGTTATATTTGAAATAGTTTAACCTGTATACAACTTTTATATCCTTTTTCTTCTTTCTTTCTTTCTTTTTTGTTTTTTGTTTTTTTGTTGATATCATCTGTGCTGATTTAACAAAAACGTACCACAAAATGCAAAAAAAAAGAAGTTAATTTAATCGGAGGAAAAACGTATTTTCGTGTTTTTGTGTTAGTCTTTTAAAGGGACATACCCTAGTTTTTAAACACCAAGCCATAGTTTTGACCATTAGAGCCTCTTTTGTTAACTAAAATCATACTTTGTTTTTGTACATTTGGAGTGTTTATGGTCATACTGGTGATTTTAATATCACAAAAGACATTTCTCATATTTTCAAAAACGCACGTGCGTTTGAGAAGTAACAGTTATGGAGTCGAGTTTTAGTCTATTTTTAGAGGGTATTTCACCATTTCACAGTCACAAACTCATGTTTTACTCAATTGTAACTTTATCCATATGTGTTAGAGGTTTGTAGATTAACTAAACTTAGTGTTAATTTTCACGAGTTCAAACTAGGGTATGTCCCTTTAATATCATGTGAATGCACGTAGTTTTGGGGACATATAAAGAATCCTCCCAGGGGAGGTGTTTGTAATTCATCCTCCCAGGGGAGGAGTTTGTAATTCAGCTGTCTGGAATTTAAACTGACAGAGCACATTAAACTTTAATTTGTTGTTAGTGTTCCACCTGCCCTCGTTATAACATTAGACAGAGATTCGTGGATGTTACAGTTTGATTTGTTGTTAGTGTTCCACCTGCCCTCGTTATAACATTAGACAGATATTCGTGGATGTTACAGTTTGATTTGTTTAACGACACCACTTGAACACACTGATTTGTTTTAATCGTCGGCAAATTCATGGATGTGTGAAGACTCAGATGGGGTCCATGGGATCAGGGTCAGGTGTTCTCAGATGGGGTCCATGGGATCAGGGTCAGCTGTTCTCTTCTTATTTTAGTGAAAAACAATTAACTCGCTCTCATGCTAGGTTCAGATTTCCAACTATCAGCAAAAGGTTGGTCAACATTCTGCTGTCTCGACGTCTACGACTGTCCAGTTGCTAGTCTGAGCATTCTTACAACTCGATTCTCGTCGTATAACCCATTAGATGTTAATCTGAGCGTACCCGTACACAACTATTGTACAATAATTCCTCATATGCTGTCGTTTGACGGCCTGAGTGTAATAAAGTTTCAAAGTCGTAAGTCGGGAGTTGGTGGAAATTACAACGGAATCATCGAGTTGGCCAACTTCGTCGTAACAGTTGACAGTCTGACCGTAGCATTAGGCTGCGCTTTTGTATGTATTGCGATCCATACACGGTTAGTTCACATACATAGAGAATAACTAGTTAATGACGTAGGATATCGGCTTTATTCTGTGAAGATAAGAATGAGAAATTCCGAGAGGCTTGTTATTTATAGGGGGTCAAGTCATGCTCCCTCGGAAAATATATTGCAAAAAAAGAATAAAAATATGTGCTTGGGGGGGGGGGGGGGGGGGGGGGGGGTAAACCCAATTCCTCCCTACCCCCACCCCTGCACAGCGCCTGCTGTGTGGTGGCTTGCGTGGAGCTCTTGTGCGAGGTGTAATGAGTAGTAGAATAGATAGATCGCCTTCGACTGACAGGGACTCGGGTTTTTCCCATCCCAACCAGTGTCTCATAACTGATATATTAAAGGCCGTAGTATGTATTGGCCTGTCTAAAAAGAAGCGAATATAAAAGACCCCTTGCTGCTTTTCCATAATCCCTGTCCTGGACAGAGGAGCAGGCCGAAGCCGACACCTGCGCCCATGACAGGCGTGCGCTAAAACAGCTTGCTCTGAATATGCACGGTAAGCCTTATGCCCTGACCTGACCTGACCTTTTCCATTTTTGTATAGTTTATTAGCTTTAAGCTTTAAGTGATGCATAATTGGAGGATGGACAATTAAATATGCTGAGAATGGTAAACATAATGCATACTAGTGTATACTAAGGCAAAAAAAACAACCAGTTTAGCAATTTGGTACTTTAAAAGTAAGCTACATTCAATAACGAGACAGTTATGCATTTGATTTAGCATTGAAAATCTCCTGTCCCTTGTACTAGCAAGTGGTGCATTAATTAAATCCAAAGTCTGATTCACTTTGAAAATCCGAGTTATTTTTTATTTAAGTATTTACTAAATTGCTAAACGGTTTTGTCTTAGTATACATGGAAGAAACGGGTTTTCGACTTTGAGATGAAACCGGCAGTGTGATATGAACTCAGTACCTATAAGCCACAGAACCGACAGTTCAACATTTATATAAGTCACCGATGTCAGTGAAGATGTTTTGCAATGAAGGGAACAGTTAAGCTAGCATTAATATATAAATGTTTTATACAAAGGGTCTGTTTGAGGTTGTTTCTTCTTTTTCTCTCTTCTCTCTAACCAAGTTCCAAGTTCAGTTGCGATTCACAATTCAATGTTGGTGTAAAAAAAAAATCAAAAAAAAAATCTACATTTATTAGCGATCGGTAATCGATGAGCATCAAGAACAAAGAAAGACAACCCAAGAAGACATTGGGAGAGCTGTACTGCCAAGAGTTAACTCCCCTCCATTGCTGGTCTACTCGACAAAAATGTTGCCGCTTATTTCTTCTTGTCGAAGGAAGGAAATGTTTTATTTAACGACGCACTCAACACATTTTATTTACGGTTATATGACGTGAGACATATGGTTAAGGACCACACATATCAGACATATATTAAGAGAGGAAACCCGCTGTCGCCACTTCATGGGCTATTCTTTTTGAATAGCAGCAAGGGATCTTTTATATCTTTTATCCCACAGACAGGATAGTACATACCACTACTTTTGTAACGAGAAATAACCCAATGGGTTCACCGACGGGGATCGATCCTAGACCGACCGCGCAACCAGCGAACGCTTTACCACTGGGCTATGTCCCGCCCCTTCTTGTTATGGTGCATTTATGTGCTACAAGGGGCGTCATCTAACTCAGTTGGTATCTTGCGTTCACCTGGGGTGCTTAGGTCGTAGGATCGAATCCTCTATGTGGTCCCTTTCTCTGACTGTTCCTCCCTCCCAACCAGTATTCTCCTACTCATATCGTCATAGACCATAGTATGTGATGTTCTGCCTAGGAAAGTGCACCCCTTTCTGCCAAAAGACAAAATGTAGCGGGTTTCCTCTGAAGACCACGTGTCAGAATTACCCAATGTTTGACATCCGATAGCCGATGATTAATAAATCAATGTCACATTGTGTTCTAGTGGTGTCGTTAAACAAAACAAGCTTTGGTGAGCTACAAATTACCCAACCTTTCTAATTATAGTCGGCTGCAAATGACTAAGCCTCATAAACTTGCACTGGCAAGGTTTGGGAATTTCGTCGACTATTATAGATACATGGTTTCTTTACAACACTGTAAGCTACATCTGATTACCACTGTCATATGCGTATCCTTTTTTTAGGGTGGAGTGGGGGTGGGCTGGAGGGGAGGCTGCTTCTTACCCGAATTAAACGAAAATGCCCGAATCTAGATAATAACGTTTATTAACATATGCATAACTACCAAGCAAAACAAAGAAATGTTTTATTTAACGACGCACTCAACACATTTTAGTTACGGTTATATGGCGTCAGACATATGGTTAAAGACCACACCGATATTGAGAGAGGAAACCGCTGTCGCCACTTCATGGGCTACTCTTTTCGATTAGCAACAAGGGATATTTTATATGCACCATCCCACAGACAGGGTAGTACATACCACGGCCTTTGATATACCAGTCGTGGTGCATTGGCTGGAACGAAAAATAGCCCAACAGACCCACCGACGGGGATCGATCCCAGACCGACCGCGCATCGAGCGAGCGCTTTACCACTGGGCTATGTCTCTCTCCCCCCTTACTATTAAGCAACTATAGTGTTCAAAACGAATCATTACGCATTTGTATATGGCATACAACTAATAGTATGAGTAGAATGATGGAAAAGCTTGATGAAACGTTTCACGCCAGCTCGTTTCCCTCGAATGTCTCCATCGTTTAAGGCCGGATGCGAAGATCTACTTCAGCACTGGGAGGTGTGGGACAATAATTGACACCCCACCCTTCCTCAACCACCCGTCTGGGACATTTCTGACTAGAACATAACAGTTTCATATTTAAATAAAAACAAAACACAAAAAGACACACAAAAGAAAAGTAAAGAAACAACATCAACGCTATTTTAACCACTACGAATGTTAGATCAATCAAAAAGCGCTGTGTAACATGATGGTATTGCCGTGTTGACGGAAATGTATAATTAGTCGGGAATCGTTTTACAGTAATGTCTATCATTAAGCGTTTGTTCCGGAACCAGCCACTGGCAGAGTCATTTCATTTATTTCATTTTATTTCATCTTATTTTCTTGCTTATATCCAATTAAAATTCAAGCACGCTGCCCTAGGCACACATACTTCAGCTATATGGGTTGTCTGTACAGGGCAGTGGGTTAGTTGTTAGTTGTTAGTGAGAGAAAAGAGGGTGTAGTGGTGTTATACCTACCCACTGAGTCGTTAAAACTCGCCCTGGATGGGAGCCAGTTCCTGCTGCGAACCCAGTACCTACCAGTTGTATGTCTGATGGCTTAACGACGAGGCCGGTTAGAAGATTTGCTCTGGGCGGCCGTGTCCGAGCATTAATTTGGTACGGGCATCTAAACAAAGTGACTGTGACCATCTAATAAAACAAAATCTTCAAGAAATCCTTTAATGTAAAAAGGAAGGTAGGAAATATTTTATTTAACAATACACTCAACACATTTTATTTACGGTTATGTGGCGTCGGACATATGGTTAAGGACCACACAGATATTGAGGGAGGAAACTCGCTTTCGCAAATTCATGGACTACTCTTTTCGATTAGCAGCAAGGGATCTTTTATAGCCTATGCACCATCCCATAGGCAGGTGTCACGGGGATTCTATAATTCCCGTAACCGAATAAAACACGATTATCAAAATCTCTCTCCTAACTGTATATCTATTAGATCTCTCTGTAACAGGCTGTTAAACCTAGTATGGCTCGTCTCTAGGTATGATCAGAGATACGATCTTATATAAAGTATATATAATATAGCACGTTAGTTCTCTAGAAAACACAACAAAAAACACAATACACTTTGGAATCTGTATTAATCTACGCTGACAAATGTACAGCCGTAGTAGTAAATTAATAACAACAATAATAACAACCCAGAACTGATCACTTAATTAGTTAATCTCTGGGTGTCTAGTTACACAATATGCGAATCACTTCACCGTTACACCACACCCGCACGTGTGATAATTGAGAAACGCTTACAGGAGAAGTTAATTAATAAAGGAATTACAACACCATTCCTAACTGGTTAATTTTAATTAACCCTTACTACTCGTTCAGTAACGTGTGATAATTTAGGAACGCTTCTTGGGGAACTTAATTAATAAAGGAATTACAGCTCTATTCCTAACGGGTTAATTTTTAATTAACCCTAACTACTCTTCAGTAATCTTGTAACACAGAATTAATACTTATCACAATAAAGACAATAACCTACAGTGTACCTAGGGTCTTCTAGGATGACTGGCTAAGCTTTATATTACCAAATACTCATATAATGTTAGAACAATAAGTCTACGATTTACTTCGTCAGATGACCGAAGACACTGTCTAAAGAATATTGGTATAATACAGTATTAAAAATATTTAAGTCACATCAATCACATCAAGGTTATACACAGAGCAGAAATGATATTTACCAAAGTCCAAACGGACTAACGTTCCTCCGGAGCCTTCCTAATCGTTCTCCTAGATCTCTCTAAATTCTAGCTATTTATTCCAAAATCAGAATTGGCCTGAGGGAACAAAGCGGCACCTCACGTATCATCTCATAGTCTACCTCGGTATATTTCTCTCTGATCGTCAGACTACTGACGCCATCGTCGCCAAAACGCGGTTGTAAAAACCCGCACTCGCAGAGGTATTACGTAACTACTCGCCACATGGCCTCCACAGCGGGACTAAGTGCATATTGGAACGCAAGAATCGAGGATGGTCGCGCAGAAGTCTTACGTAACAAGTTGTCCACCTGGGCTACGGGCAATAAACTGCACACGGCCCTCTAACACAATTAAAATCGCCACAGGCGAAACAAATTAAGAGCATGTACCGTGACACACCCCCACCTCAAAAAGGATATTTCCTCTACTCTAGGAATAGGGAAATATACTACATTAAAACAAAAAGGTGCGTTAACCGACGCATACGGGCATTTATAACACATGTAATAATAAGGTGACTACCAGTAATCACACTGAGTCTCTGAGTCCCTGGTATACAAATAAAATATATATAAACAAAACAGAAATAAAGAATGTCAACACATTATCATAACGTTCAACTTCGGGACAGGGCATCAGCGATTACACTGGATGTGCCCTTGATATGTTCAATGGTAATTGGGAATTCCTGCAGAAGAAGACTCCATCTCAAAACTCTCTGGTTGGAGGCTTTCATTAGGATGGTCCAGTCCGTCTTCGTCTTCCTGGAACAGCACAGCTCCAGCACCCACGTCACTGGCACCCATAGCTAGCTTGAAAGGCACTCGGTAGTCTGGTGCTGCCATCACGGGAGACGAGTAGCGCCTCTGCTTGAGCCGGTTGAATGACTTCTCGCATTCACCTGACCAATGGAACTTCGTGTTCTTCCTTTTCAGCGTCGCACGTTTTCCAGGTTTTCTCCGATAGGCATGCTGTCGAATCTGTGTAGCGTTGGGTTCCCAGCGCACATCTTGGCTTAAGGTATTGGTAACCGTTGGAAGGTCCCGACAAATGGAAACATTGTCTTGTATCAATGTAGTCAGCTTTGCTCGCTGGGGGTTCAAGTCTGCTAGAATCTGGCCGTTGGCCAACTTGACCTCTGCAGTCTTGACGTCATCACCGGAAATTGAGTGTCTCTCAATTTGGACCGGTCCCTCTGGAACTATCGGCAGTCTGTCAAAATAACCTTTTAGCAAATTGATGTGACAATACCTACTTTTCCTAACCCTATCAGGAGTGTTTATCACATACCCTGTCTCATTAACCCGTTTGTGCACAACATAGGGCCCGAAATACCTATTCTGCACAGAACCCCGTTTAATGGGAAGGTACAGCAGCACCTTATCCCCTGGTTTAAATTCCCGACTCTTAGCCTTCCTATCAAACACTGATTTTATTTTGCTCTGAGCATGGCTCAGTTGCGTCATAGCTAGTTCGGTCGCCGGCAACCTCCGATTTCTAACTCTCTTATTTATTAATGCTCCCTTGTCCACAGTTAACAAGGTAGTGCGAACTGCCAACAAATTTGGATCAGCCCCCTGCTCTAGTACTAACTCTTGTCTAATACAAGGTAAGTCCCCTCTATCAAACACAACTGGTTCAATTCCCCTCTGCGGGAGATCAACAGGTTCCACCACATTTAATTCCTCAGTTGACTTGTCTACAATTTTACTGATAACCTCATCCACTCCAAGTTCATGGCTCACACACGTATCAGACAAATCACAAATATCCTCTGCGTCTTGTGCTAACCTACTGGTCATATCCCTGGTCATTACACAAGCAGGATATTTAATCTCATCAACCTCACACTCTTCTATTGGTAACGTGCTGTCTTTAATTAACAGTTGGTCACATTTCGGCTGACAACACTGACTAGTCAAATCATTTCCCAACAAAACTCCTATGTTTTCAACAGGCAAGTCCTTCACAACACCCATAACGACTGGTCCCGTCACAAACTTCGAACACAAGAAAACCTTATGTAACCGGACAACCATATTTTCTCCAGTAACCGAGGTTAAAACCAAACTACGTCCTATGTCTGAATTTTCAATACCAGCTAAACACTCTTGCGTTATCAGACTCTGACTACACCCGGTATCTCGATAGATTGATATTGGCTTAGGACACAACTCTTGTTTCACATCACAAACCATACCAGTGGACACATACGGGTTTACTTTCTCTGCCATGGGACTAACCATTAACTCTCTCGCTAACGGAGCTGACCTCACTAAACCGACCACTTGCGCATTATCGCGTTTCCTTTTAAAACAATCCCCGATAAGATGGTTATCCTTTTTACAGTAACTGCAATGTGGACGAAAAGTTCGTGCATTGGCTGATAATGCAGGTCTATCCTTACTTTGCCCACCAGGTGCATTCCTTGCCTGACTAGCTGACCAACTAGATGACTCTCCCCGATAGTTACTTTCCCGGGAAAAACCTGGCTGAAATTTCTTCTTATCACCCTGTTGTAAAGAGCTACCCGGTACTGCCTGAGCTTTGTGTATTAACACGTAATCATCTGCCACTATGCCTGCCTCCTCTATCTTTTGACATCACGATCCTCTAAATGAATACGTAAGCTAACTGGTAATCCATTTTTAATGTCCTGTAAGATCAACAACTCCCGTAACTCGGTATATGACTCTACCTGATAAGAAACCACCCATTTATCAAACATCCCTGCCTTCTTAGCCACAAACTCACTATAAGACTGACCCTGCGTTTTTCTCAACTCGCTATACCGTAACCGATAATCCTCAGGTCGTAATTCATAAGCCCTCAACACTGCAGCCTTAACTAAGTCGTACTGACTTGCTCGCTCATCACTCATTGAATTATAAGCTATACTAGCCTTCCCCTTAAACTTAGACACGGCTAACAATGTCCACTTAGACTCCGGCCAATTTAGCTGCTTAGCGGCCCGTTCAAAAAGTTGAAAGAACATATCTATTTCCTCGTCATCAAATACCGGCACTGATCTATAAGCCTCCGACATGTTAAACCCATTTCCGGCTTCTCGTCTGACTTCTTCAGTATTCAACTTTAACTCATGTTCCACTTTTAATTTTGCTAACTGGAATTCTCTATCCCTATCTCTCTCTTCTCTCTCTCTCTCTCTCTCTCTCTCTCTCTCTTCTCTATCCCTCTCTCTATCTTCTCTATCTCTACCTTCTTTCTCTCTATCTCTATGTCTATCTTCTCTATCTCTCTCTTCTCTTTCTCTCTCTCTCTCTCTATCCCTATCTTCTTTTTCTCTATCTCTATCTTCTCTTTCTCTATCCCTCTCTCTATCCAATGCACGTTCTTCTCTTTCTCGTACTCTTCTCTTTCGTACTCAAGCTTTTTAAAAGCTAATTGTTGTTCCACACTTAACTCATTTATCTCTATCTCTGGAACAATCTCACTGTCTTCCATAACAGGCCTATCACCAAAAACTTCCTGGATAATAATTGTCTTTATATCACCTAAGGTTTTAGCTGATGTTAAATCAATTTCTCGCTCACCCGCGATTTCAACTAACTCGGCCTTACGTGCTCGCTTAATCTCCACTACACTAAGCGTAGGCCTATCCAGCAATTTCTTATCCATGTTTAGATATGACGCACTTATTATTAATTAATTTTCTAGTGAACAACGTGCTACTTCTGGTTAATTTGTAAAATTAATTTATAAAGCCCCCATTTACAAACAATACTTTTTTAAATATGCATGTCCCGTTTCAGATCCGGGACGAGCGCCCCAATTTTCTACTCCTGTCACGGGGATTCTATAATTCCCGTAACCGAATAAAACACGATTATCAAAATCTCTCTCCTAACTGTATATCTATTAGATCTCTCTGTAACAGGCTGTTAAACCTAGTATGGCTCGTCTCTAGGTATGATCAGAGATACGATCTTATATAAAGTATATATAATATAGCACGTTAGTTCTCTAGAAAACACAACAAAAACACAATACACTTTGGAATCTGTATTAATCTACGCTGACAAATGTACAGCCGTAGTAGTAAATTAATAACAACAATAATAACAACCCAGAACTGATCACTTAATTAGTTAATCTCTGGGTGTCTAGTTACACAATATGCGAATCACTTCACCGTTACACCACACCCGCACGTGTGATAATTGAGAAACGCTTACAGGAGAAGTTAATTAATAAAGGAATTACAACACCATTCCTAACTGGTTAATTTATAATTAACCCTTACTACTCGTTCAGTAACGTGTGATAATTTAGGAACGCTTCTTGGGGAACTTAATTAATAAAGGAATTACAGCTCTATTCCTAACGGGTTAATTTTTAATTAACCCTAACTACTCTTCAGTAATCTTGTAACACAGAATTAATACTTATCACAATAAAGACAATAACCTACAGTGTACCTAGGGTCTTCTAGGATGACTGGCTAAGCTTTATATTACCAAATACTCATATAATGTTAGAACAATAAGTCTACGATTTACTTCGTCAGATGACCGAAGACACTGTCTAAAGAATATTGGTATAATACAGTATTAAAATATTTAAGTCACATCAATCACATCAAGGTTATACACAGAGCAGAAATGATATTTACCAAAGTCCAAACGGACTAACGTTCCTCCGGAGCCTTCCTAATCGTTCTCCTAGATCTCTCTAAATTCTAGCTATTTATTCCAAAATCAGAATTGGCCTGAGGGAACAAAGCGGCACCTCACGTATCATCTCATAGTCTACCTCGGTATATTTCTCTCTGATCGTCAGACTACTGACGCCATCGTCGCCAAAACGCGGTTGTAAAAACCCGCACTCGCAGAGGTATTACGTAACTACTCGCCACATGGCCTCCACAGCGGGACTAAGTGCATATTGGAACGCAAGAATCGAGGATGGTCGCGCAGAAGTCTTACGTAACAAGTTGTCCACCTGGGCTACGGGCAATAAACTGCCTGGGCTACGTCTCGCCCCTTAATGTAAAAATGGCACTTACTAGAAACAAAATGAAATTATAACTAACAGCCTCTAAAGAGTCTAAGAAGTTGTGATATGAAGACGCCGAACTTAAAACAGAAAGCATGTTTCTCAACATAACAGAAACTTGACTACTGGAATGATAAAGTAAAGCATAATTTTTATATCGCACAGTACAATTTGAAAATCGCCATGAAAATTAAACTATGAATACGAAGATAAATGTTAGCTTATTTTCTTCTATGACCAAGTTTGAAAAATCGGAGGGTGGGGTGGGTGCAGGAGGCAACACCTGTGTGCATTGTATAACCACGCCCATTTGGAGTCTAACGTTTATCTAGCCACAAATCTTTACATATTACACCACGCCTACTTGGAGTCTAATGTTTATTTAATCAGGTCTCTTTACATTTTTAAACCATGCTTATTTAGAGTTTACCATTTATCTAAACACACCTCTTCACATTTTTAACCACGCCTATTTGGAGTCTAACGTTTATCTAACCATGCCTCAGCACATTTTTTTAAAACCACGCCTCTTTGGAATTTTACGTTTATCTAATCAGATCTCAGCACATTTTAAACCATGCTTATTTAGAGAGTAAAATTGATTTAGCTACACCTTTAAAACCATTTTAAAACTATGGCTGTTTTAAAGATCAACAAGATATAATGGATATGAACTTTCCCCACAGACGGGGCGAGACGTAGCTCAGTGATAAAGCGCTCGCTTGACGCGCGATCGGTTTGGGATCGATCGTCGTCAGTGGGCCCATTGGGCTATTTCTCGCTCCAGCCAGTGCACCACGATTGGTACATCAAAGAACGTGGTATGTGCTATCCTGTCTATGGGATGCTGAATACAAAAGATCCCTTTCTGTTAATCGAAAATAGTAGCCCATGAAGTGGCGACAGCGGATTTCCTCCCTCAATATCTGTGTGGTCTTTAACCATCTGTCCGACGCCATATAACCGTAAATAAAATGTGTTGAATGAGTCGTTAAATAAAATATTTCCTTTTCCCCACAGACAGCACATACCATGGCCTCAGGCGAATGATTTACCACTGAGTTATGTCTTATCCCAACAAATGTGACCACCTGTTATTATGTGGTTTAGTGATTAAAATGTCGCTACAGGTGGTTTAAAAGAAGGTATGAGCCCACAGGTGAACCCATTGTGTTTTTTTCCCATTACAAGCGACGCCACACAATTAGTGATGAAATAGTTGTGATATACGTAATGCTCCTTTTGGTTAATAAAAACCCCTTACTGCCACTAAGAAAGAGAAATGTATGTGGAGACCGACGAATTCGGCACGCTAATCTGTCAACTATACTATGACCTCGCTGTCGCTGATTGGGGTCTTTAGAAAAAGTACTAAAATAAATATAACTAAATAAATAAATAAATAAATAAATGTAAATAAATAAAACACAACACAACAACAGAAAACAATACTTTAAAAATAAAAACTCGAAAAAAAAAAAAAGAGTTTGCTGCATTGTAAGATGTTTCTGACTAATAAATATTTCTACGATTAAACTTACATGATAAATATATTTTCTCGTTTAGAATATCAGTGTCTGTATATTCAATGTGTTTCTGGTCGTCTTAATATTTGTAAGAAGCCCAAACTTACGAACAAAACAAAATTAGGAAATAAAATGAAATTTAACCTAGTACAAGTATTAGAACGATCAGAAACACGTTTATAATACAGCCACTAATATTTTATGCAGAAAAATCGATTTGATATGTAATTACAATTGTTAAAAAGTTTCTGTTAGTCAATCACATCTTAAAGATTGCAGCAAACTCAGGAATGTCCCTTTAATACTATCAAAATCAGATGATCAAATGATATGCTGGAAATGGAACAGGCACGGTTAGGAAAGGGGGAAAATAATGATTTATTGATACTTCAACAAAACGTTGGTATGTTACGTCTTTAGTCCAGCATTTTCTCTAAACAATGAGTGAGGAAACCCGCTGCTAGCACATACGACATAGGCTATTGCTATCGAATGCCAGAGATCTTAAATAGGCACCTTCCCATAGAAAGAACACCACATACCACAGCAGCATTTTATATACTTGTTGTAAGTCGCTGGTTAAGACGTGGGAAAACGAATATTCTACCACTGAGCTACAGCCCACCTCAAGTGCGTGTGCAGAGATCAGCATTTTGGAGATCCCCAACCCCCTCTCCAAGCAAATTTTCTTCTTTTTTAAATATATTTTCGGGTTAGCATGACCCGACACCCATCCTAAAACCTTCGCTGTCTAGACCCCCTCCTGGATAGTTTCAAACACACTCGCCTGTACCCTTGCATCGGTTACACAGACAAGGACTGGGATGTGCGGATGGACAGTGGGCATGTAAATGGACATGGGCAGCAAAAGACGCGACAGCCAGCTTAAAATAACCGAAGCGTGGAGTAAAAAACTATCATGGCTGAGTTTTCAACAAATAGACAAAAAAACACCCAAAAAACAAGAGGCTTGTAGGCCTGTAGCGCTACATTATTTAATTTTCAATTTTGTCAGTAGATAATTCATTAATCTGTAACGACCACCTTAAAATACCCATGTTTCACGATTGAGACATAGTGTGAGGTGTATAAATAATTAAAACATAAAACAGTTGATTAGCACTGTTTATGTGAAAATGCCCACATTAGATTAGCTACTGATTTTTTAAGGCAGTTTACTAAGTCAGTATAGCAACCAGGTAATTAGCATATGAAAAGTATAGAAGAGAGACTTTCACATTTTCAATTTAACATAAAATAAAATAAAACTTCAAAAATTGATAATTTCCAAAATATATCTCCATTAGTTTGTGGATAGTGCCTCAAAGGATCATTGTACCAAATTTCAGAACAATTCAATAAAAAATGTAGAAGAAGATCGACTTCAAAGGAATCGTTGACGGACGGACGGACAGAAACCGGACAAATCGGTACGAGAAAAGCTCTTTTGACTAATGTGATAACGGAGTAAACAAAGGATGTTTTTAAAGTAACATGACAATTTCTAGTTGTGCTGTGTGTGCTACAAGAACAGGAAGAACAACGGCGGACCGTGAAAAGAAGAGGAAAGGTTAAAGTAATTATATATATGTTCTTTAAATTATGTTATCGAAATCTAGCTCCAGACGTTTTCACGTTCCATTATTATCAGTTTCGTTACAGACAACCAGACAAGCAAATAAACAAACTGGAACAAATTGCAGGAGAATTATACAAATAATCGGATTTAAGTAAATCGATTTGTATGTATTTCAGCCACACAGCACGTAGCCTTGTCGTTCCATAAATATTACGACGTATTCCATTCATCTAGCACATAACAAGCCATAAAAGCGTATAAATGGCAAGGCCAGACAATGTCTAAAGTGCTATTAGATATTGTATCTCTTTCTGTGGCCAAAATCATGTCTTGTTTTGGACGATGGCGTTTGTATATTTGGTGGTGCCATCTTATATGCGTACATTTTGTGTTTGTACTTCAAAATGATGTGTTATTTTCGACTATGGCCCATGCGTATTTGGTGGTGCCATCTTATATGCGTACATTTTGTGTTTGTACTACAAAATGATGTGTTGTTTTCGACTATGGCCCATGCGTATTTGGTGGTGCCATCTTATATGCGTACATTTTGTGTTTGTACTTCAAAATGATGTGTTGTTTTCGACTATGGCCCATGCGTACTTGGTGGTGCCATCTTATATGCGTACATTTTGTGTTTGTACTACAAAATGATGTGTTGTTTTCGACTATGGCCCATGCGTATTTGGTGGTGCCATACCATGAACTGTTGAAAGTCAAACATTTGGTAATTCTGACACAAGTCATCAGAGGAAACCAGCTATATTTTCCCCATTAGCAGCAAGGGCATCTTTTAAATGCACTTTCCCACAGACAGGACAGCATAACAAAAAAAGTGACGATAGCGAAGGAAGGGAAATGACGAGAAGGCAGTTAAAAGAAACGAACAAAAACGAATAGGATACAAAATGAAACAAAAGAATATACAAAGGAAAAGACACAATGCCCCAACCAATCAAATAAACACAAAGAAAAGAAAAGAAGAATTCTTTAAAAAAAATGTTTTATATATATAAAACTTAAAGTAAATCATATTTAAGGATAACACATTGATTTATTAATTATTAACTTTTTTGGATGTCAAATATTTGATACATCTTAATAGAAATCCTCTACATTTTTCCATTAGCAGCAAGGGATCTTTCATACTCACAGAGCACAGTAATGACAGAACATACTACTATATGTAATATATCAGTCGTGGGGCACTGGTTGTGACGGGAAACGCACAATCAACGAATGTGTTCCACCGAGATAGTTAGTTCCTATGGCCCAGGCACCTTATGCGAGCAATCTGACTCAACGAATGAATGAATGAATAAATGTTTAAAGGGACATTCCTGAGTCTCCATTGTAAGATGATTCCGACTAATAAAATATTTCTACGATTAAAGTTACATATTAAATATATTTTCTTGTTTAGAATATCAGTGTCTGCATATTCAATGTGTTTCTGGTCGTCTTGATATTTGTAAGAAGCCCAAACTGGATTTTGTCTTCAAATAATTTCGTACGTATGAAAAAATAACATTTTTGGAAATAAAATGAAATTTAACCTACTACAAATATTGGAACGATCAGAAACACGTTTAATATGCAGCCACTAATATTTTATTCAGAAAAATATATTTGATATGTAATTACAATCGTTAAAACGTCTCTGTTAGTCGATAACGTCTTAAAAATTGCAACAAACTCAGGAATGTACCTTTAACGACACCTCAGCACAAAAAATACATCAGCTGCTGGGTCTCAAACTATGGTAAAAGCAAAACATTAAATGATGAATCACATCAATATAAAAATTCAAGATTTAACTAAAAACACAGTGTAAAGAACTGTGCAAAAATACAAATATCACAGATAGATAAAATTAAAATTCAGAGTAAAAGTCAGTATCTCGAAGAAATTGTAATAAAAGTTCTGGATGGAATCGAAATGATTCCGTCACATTGTGTTGTCCAAATATATCTTTTCGAGTTTCTTTGAAATAAGTACACTCCACCAAAATGTGGCGTACCGCCAGAGTACACTGACAGTGCTCACACTGAGGTGGAGGATCCTTCTTCAAGATAAATGAATGGGTTAAGTAAGTATGACCGATGCGAGCACGACACAAGACTATTTCATCCTTCCTGCTCTGCCTATAGGAGGACTGCCACTCTCCCAAGACTGGCTTGATAGCATGAAGCTTGTTCGCAATTGCACCGTCCCAATCATGTTGCCAAGTCGAAAAGATAAAATGAGTGATACTGTGTTTAAAATCAGTATAATGTACACCAACCCTGGCATGAGGCAAATCCAAAGCAGACTTGGCAGCTAAATCTGCCTTTTCATTACCCCTGATGCCAACATGGCTGGGCACCCAACAAAAGGGGTGTTCCAGCTTCATATTGCGTAAATCTTGAAGACACGAAAGTGAGTCAGTAAAAATAATAAATTTGGATGCACTAGAATCCTTTATTTCTTCCAAGGCTTTAATGACTGCCCAAACTTTAGCACTAAACATCGATGCCGAGTCAGGCAGTCTCATGGAAAGTATTGTGTCTGATGGAAAAACTGTTGCACAGGCCACAGAAATCCCATCCCGTGATCCGTCTGTATACACAGGAATGTAATCACGGTACTCGTCCTGAATTTCCATGAAAAATTGTTTGTACACAACAGCATGTGTACGATATTTATTCAGATGCGCAAGATCAAACACCCCGACTCAGCGAAATCCCACCCCAACTCCCCCAAAATGCATAAAAAGACAATACAATGAAATCATAGCAAAAAAGGACGGGGGGAGGGGGGGGGGGACAGAACACAACGAACGGTTAAAATCAACTTAATAATAATGGAGGTGCATTGTGGTCCATATGGGTATTTGCTAAATGGCACATCAACATGTCATTTAACAAATTACCTGTTAAATGTAGTTCTTGTGACGAATGAGGAGGAGTAGATACGGACCACGCTGCCGGCACATATGTTACTCTGTTCAATTACCACGGTGGGCCCATTGGGTTATTTCTCTCTTTAACCAGTGCACCACAACTGGTATAACAAAGGCCGTGGTATGGGTCATCCTGTCTATGGTATGGTGCATGTAAAAGATCCCTTGCTGCTAATCGAAAAGAGTAGCCCATGAAGTGGCGACAGTGGGATGGTGGATATATAAAAAAAAAATCCCTTGCTACTACTGGAAAATGTAGCGGGTTTCCTCTTTAAGACTGTCAGATTTTCTAAATTTTTGGCATACAATAGCCGATGATTAATAAATCAAGGTGCTCTAGTGGTGTCGATAAACAAAACAAACTTTAACTTTAACTGTTCAATTATGAGGAACAAGTTTTAATGTTTACTTTTGATACAGCAGCCTAAATTAAATTAATACACCCCCGCCCCCTCCACCAAGTCGCTGTTATCTTCTGATACTTATGAACACCTCCTTTAATTAATTACCTGTCATGAGGTACTGTTTGGAACTGGAAATAACACAATGGAGCCAACAACGGTGATCAGTGTTATGGGTCATCGCAAATACTAGCTATACCCAAGTCGACAGTATTCTAACGATTTAACAGAACTGATTAAAAAATAATGTCACCTCTGACCAGTTCAAGATACGTCAAAACAGACGAGTAACTGGAAAGAGAAGGAAATGGTTTATTTAACGACGCACTCAACACATTTTATTTACGGTTATATGGCGTCGGATTGGAAAGAGAAGACAAAAAAATATATATTCCCATTGGCAGGCGTCCATTATATGAAAGATGTAATTCACGTCAGTTTATGATTCGACTGTGACGTCAGGGACAATTAATTAATAAGACTTTTGACCTTTTTGGCAATATACTGTACACAAAGAGAGAGTCGACTTCACATAAAGCAGTCTGTATGGTGTTTTCGCGTTTGCCATTACGCTACCATAATACAAAATGTTACGTAAAAAGACTTTATTATAGCTATCAGAAAACCATAAATAATGTATTCCCGGTGTTTTAAAAAAAACCTATTTTGTTTTATGACGCCACACTGATTTATTAATCATCCGTTATTGAATTTCAAATATTTGGTAGTTTTCACATTTAATCTTGGAGAGAAAACCCTCTACATTTTTTCATTTGCAGCAAAGGATATTTTATGTACACCATCGCACGGACAGGATAGAACATACCACGGCCTTTGATATATCAGTCGTTGTGCAATGGCTGGAACGAGAAACAGCTCAATGGGCACACCGTCGGAGTTCGATTCCAGACTGTCCGTTCATCAAGCGAGCGCTTTACCACTGAGCTACGTCCGGCCTCTATTAGCCTAAAGACTCTTTATAACTATCGGAAAACCATAAATTATAATGCATGCACGATGCTTATGTCTCAGTCGACTTTAATCGTTCACGTTTATCCATTTCTTACTAGGGGCGGGACGTAGCCCAGTGGTAAAGCGCTCGCTTGATGCGCGGTCGGTTTCGGATCGATCCCTGTCGGTAGGCCCACTTGGCTATTTCTCGTTCCAGCCAGTGCACCACAACTGATATATGTGATATGTACTATCCTGTCTGTGGGATGGTGCATATAAAAGATCCCTTGCTACTAACGAAAAAAAAATGTAACCTGTTTCCTCTCTATGACTTTAAAAAAAAAGACCATTTGTTTGACATCCAATAGCCGATGATTAATAAATTAATGTGCTCTAGTGGTGTGGTTAAACAAAATAAACTTTATTTCTTACATTGTCACATGATGGGGTGGCAGTGGGGTGGCAATGTTTTCAGTGTCTACTATACCCACATATAAACTTAAATACGCTTGTTATTAGTTCGCTTCTTCGCGGACCGGTCATCATAAAATAATAATTTGGGTGCGTTTGTGACTGCATCTTGCATCGATTCTCATGCAATAAAATGGTAAATGAGGGAAAAGCAAACCAAATATCAATAAACCTGGGATAAAATTCAGTCAGGCATGAAATAAATACTTGTACAGAGGATGTTCTCCTATAAACGGGGCGGTAGTTCGTAGGATCGAAACCCATTCGTGTTTAACGACACCACTAGAACACATTCTTTTATTCATCATTGGCTACTGGTTGCCAAACATTAGATCACTCTGACTTATAGGCTTAGTTGTTTTCTTTCCATTATAAACAACTTCTGTATTTATCTTCCTACAGACAGGACAGCACATTTCACGGCATTCGATATATCAGTCGTGGTGCACTGGTTGGGACGGGAAAAATCATAATCTGAGATTATGAGATATGAGTACCCGAACGAGTTCGATTTTTCGGCAAAAACATCTAAAAGGCTGCAGTCCTAGACTGTAGAGTGTATATAAAACATCCTTTGTTACTCTCGGTAAGATTAACAGCAGGCTAGATCCGCCTCTCTTTCTTCCTCTGTCTGTCTGTCTGTGTGTGTCTCTCTCTCTCTCTCTCTCTCTCTCTCTCTCTCTCTCTCTCTCTCTCTCTCTCTCTCTCTCTCTCTCCTCCCTGACTCTCTCTCTCTCGCGCGCTATCTGTCTCTCTCTGTCTGTCTCCCTCCCTCCTTCTCTGTCTGTTCTCTCTCTCTCTCTCTCTCTCTCTCTCTCTCTCTCTCTCTCTCTCTCTCTCTCTCTCTCTCTCTCTCTCTCTCTCTCTCTCTTGCCTCCTCCCTGACTCTCTCTCTCTCGCGCGCTATCTGTCTCTCTCTGTCTGTCTCCCTCTCTCTGTCTGTCTCCCTCCCCCCCCCCTCTCTCTCTCTCTCTCTCTCTCTCTCTCTCTCTCTCTCTCTCTCTCTCTCTCTCTCTCTCTCTCTCTCTCTCTCTCTCTCTCTCTGTTTAATGTGTAGCTTAAAAACCAGCCTTGCAAGGGTCAGCGACAAACGGCTGGAGAAAGCGTTTAATAACGATGTAAAACATTTTACTTGACCCAGATCAGGAATTAAATTTGATAACATCGAAGAATGGCGTGTTACAGGATATACATGAAGTGGATTATTTATTCTAAAACATTCGAGTGAATAAATAAATAAATAAATAAATAAATAAATATAAATAAATAAATAAAATTATTAGCCGCTAACTACGAACAGTACACAAACTAACAGCGAGGGCTTGTAACTGGAAGCAGTCGGAAGGAAACGTGTTACCTGTTTTCGAACCGAACACAGAACAACAGCCGTCATTGTGCCATTATTGTTACGGATACGCATAATGAATAACTATGATTCGGTAACAGTTCTAACGGTGTTGCTAGTTTCGCAGATCGTCACTGTTGGTGACTGAAATATGGTGGCATTATCAGAAGTGTTATTATTATTTTTTAATTTCATTATATATTAGTCACGAACTATATTACATATAGCAGGCCTTGTAATCGTAAACAGCTGGAAGAAAATTGCTAGTACGTCACCAACTATAGGTGCTCGAAGTGGTGACCAATCATTATCATTATAGTAACTGTATAGTTGAGAAACCTCCCTATAATATTTTTTAAATACAGTGGCGGGTCCAGAAAATCTGTTTAGGGAGGGCCCCAGTGACATGAGGTGGAATGCCAAGGGGACTTTGGTGGAGGTTTGGAGGAAGATCGTAAAAAATTAAAATTAATATATAATAAAATTATAACTATCGCAAAATTATGGGGAGGGGGACTGGCCCCTGCAGCCCCTAGATCCACCTCTGAAATACCTGCAGATAATATATATATATATGGGAGGGGGCACAAGCCATATTTTTACGTTCTGAATTTGATAACTGTAAATTAGATGTACATTAATGAGGTCAATCAGGTAAATTAGATGTACATTAATGAGGTCAATGAAGTAAATTAGATGTACATTAATGAGGTCAATGAGGTAAATTAGATGTACATTAATGAGGTCAATGAAGTAAATTAGATGTACATTAATGAGGTCAATGAAGTAAATTTTATTGACACAACATTGTAATCAACGGGGAGCGAGACGTAGCCCAGTGGTACAGCGCTCGCTCGATGCGCGATCGGTGTGGGATCGATCCCCGTCGGTGGGCCCATTGGGCTATTTATCGTTCCAACCAGTGCACCACGACTTGTCTATCAAAGGCCGTGGTATGTACTACCCTGTCTGTGTGTGTGTGTGTGTTACATTTTTCGGGGGAACATGTCTCGACCTCTCACGGTAAACTTCGCTCGCCTCGGTGTAGATCCCCTGCCCCATGCTAAAATCTGTACTGTGTACGGAGCTCCGTAAAAACCCCACCAAAAAACAACAACAACAAAAACCTCAATGTGACGGAACATGCTCTTAGTTTGTTTTCGCCTGTGGCGATATTAATTGTTTTAGAAGGCCGTGTGCAGTTCCAAATTGCACTTAGCCAGATGGGCAACTTGTTACGTAATACTTCTGAGCGACGGTCATCGAGCTTTTCTAATACACACCCAGAGAAGATGTGGAGGCCATGTGGCTAGTAGTTACGTAATATCTCCGGTAGTGCTGTTTATGGCCAGGGGATTGCTCGCGGAATGGCGACAGCCAGTCTGACGATCAGAGAAAATATACCGACTCTGAGAGAGGTGGAATATCAGATGATAGGGGGAGGACCGCCTTGTACCCCCAGGCGATATTCTGATTTATAATAAATAGCTAGTTTTTTTTAGATATCCCAGAGAAGCAAAAAGGACGGCTCCCAGGGAACGTTGTCCGTTTGGACTTTGGGTAAATATACTCTTCAAAAGAAGAAACGCAAAACCACATTGTCGTAACATTTGGAGAATTGATTTAATTATTGAATGGTGAGTCCAATAATTACCAAATGTTGCAGGATTGTTCACAATTCACTCTAGTCCATTGTGAGTAAGTGATAGGACACACCACCAAGGTCAAGGTCATCTGGAGTCAATACCGGGTGTGGCCTCCGCGTGTGTTGACAACTGCCTGGCACCGCCTGCCCATTGAAGCAACCAGAGTACGGATGACGTCCCGGGGGATGGTGGCCCACTCGGCCTGCAAGGCTGCTGCCAGCTCGGGCAGGGTCTGGGGCTGTGGTTGTCGCTGTCGGAGGCGTCGGTCCAACTCGTCCCATAGATGCTCAATTGGGTTCAAATCCGGTGATATCGATGGCCAAGGAAGGACATTAATGTTGTTGTTCTGTAGGAAAGCCGTTGTGAGACGTGCTGTGTGAGGCCTGGCGTTGTCATGTTGGAACACTGCGTTGGCGTTGGCCATAACTGGAACGATGTGTGGCCGGAGGATCTGGTCAATGTAGCCCTGTGCATTCAGGTTGCCCTGCACGTGGACCAGGTCAGTTCTGCCAGTGTGTGAGATGGCTGCCCACACCATGACACTACCCCCGCCGAATCTGTCCACTTCCTGCACGCAGTTTGCCGCATAACGTTCACCACGACGCCTATACACGCGACATCTTCCATCATGAGGTCGGAGCAGAAATCGGGACTCGTCACTGAACCACACCTGTCTCCATCGCAGTTGAGGCCATTGTCGATGAATCTGGCACCACTGCAGTCGGAGTCGACGGTGTTGTGGTGTTAAGATGACACCTCGAACTGGACGTCTGGCACGAATTCCTACCTCACGTAGGCGGTTCCGTACGGTCTGGTCGGATATCCTGCGCAAACCTGGTATTGCTGCGGCTGTGGAGGTGGCAGTAGTCAATCGTTCCCGAAGGTGGCGTACCCGGATGTAGCGGTCCTGCCCGGGGGTAGTGACCCGTGGTCGACCGGATCTAGGGAGGTCACGTGTTGATCCATGTTGCTGGTAACGGTCCCACAGTCTGGAGATGGTGCTTGGGGACACATGGAATGCCCTGGCAACGGCCGTTCTGGATTCGCCTGCGTCTAGTCGGCCGATGGCATTGTTTCTCTGCGGTTCACTGAGACGTGGCATGTCCTGGATTGTCAACTGTCGGCCAGATACAGAGGCCAGGCAAGCGAACACCCTGCACTTTTATACTGTCGGTGTTCATGTTGCACGTGCACACAACGCACGTGCAGTGGTGACATGGTTTGCACGTGGCTGCGTTTTTACGAATATTCACATTTTGGAACTTTATTGTACAGTAGCTGCGTTTTATCGAATGTAACCGTGGGAATGTGTTTGGGACATGCAATGACCTTATATTCACAAAGCATGAACCGGTAGGAAACATAAAATCGGAGTTATAACCCATTTGTACCCTTTTGCGTTTTCTTTTTTTGAAGAGTATATATTATTTCTGCTCTGTTGTATAACCTTGATGTGATTGATGTGACTTTTAAATATTTTAATACTGTATTATACCAATATTCTTTAGACAGTGTCTTCGGTCATCTGACGAAGTAAATCGTAGACTTTTTGTTCTAACATTATACGAGTATTTGGTAATATAAAGCTTAGCCAGTCATCCTAGAAGACCTAGGTAAACTGTAGGTTATTGTCTTTATTGTGATAGGTACCAGTATTAATTCTGTGTTACAAGGTTACTGAATGAGTAGTTAGGGTTAATTAAAAATTAACCAGTTAGGAATAGAGCTGTAATTCCTTTATTAATTAAGTTCCCCTGGAAGCGTTTCTCAATTATCACACGTGTGGGTGTTGTGTCACGGTGAAGTGATTAGCATATTGTGTAAACTAGACACCTAGAGATTAACTAATTAAGTGATCAGTTCTGGGTTGTTATTATTGTTGTTATTAATTAACTACTGCGGCAGTACATAGGTTAATACAGATTCCAAAGTGTATTGTGTTTTGTTGTGTTTTCTAGTGAACTAAACGTGCTATAATAATATATACTTTATATAAGATCGTATCTCTGATCATACCTAGACGAGCCAAAGCGGTTTTGAACTGCCCGTTACAGAGAGATCTAATAGATATACAGTTAGGAGAGATATTTGGACAATCGTGTTTTATTCAGTTACGGGTATTACAGAATCCCCGTGACACTCAACAACAAACAAATTAAAAAACAAAATACCCTCTCCCCCCCCCCAATCATTTTAAAAATTAAAATAAAATAATAATAATAATAATAATAATAATCGCTTGCTCAACCCCCTGCTTAAAGGAAGAGACAATCAAGGCATTTGACCTGGTATGCATATTCAACGATATATAAATACACATTATTGCTTAATATCAACAAGTATAATCGTATAGTTAATTAATAAAACGGTTAAATGTGACGGCTATTATATATAACGGGCGCAGCCATTTTGTATCATCCTAGTTGCGAGCTGGTGGTTACGTAATACCTAACGTGTCACGTCAGGAATTAGTCTTCGAACTGAAGAAACAAAACATACCTAATTTTTGCGGATGCATCGCAATATTCTGTAATAATAGTCATCCCAGTAAGCCAGCAACAATTATATATTTATGTTTAATACAAAATAAACCACCATTGTCAAAGTGTTGAAATAACTGTATTATGGTTTGTATATAAATTAACCCACGTACTGAAATAATAATCGGAGTGTTTTCTTAGTTAATTGGTCTTTTCTTTCCGTGGCATGTACCTGTTGTTCCTGATTGGTAGGTGTATATTTAGACGGTCCCCAGACACTGTTTCTAAACACACTAAAAAGACGTGCCTCTTTTATTAAGATCACAGGGTATTGTGTGTTAACCGTACGGACACCCCTCTAATCGTAATCGATCAGCCGTCTGCTTTATTACTGTAATTCTGTAAAACCCTTGATTAAGTAGACTTTCCCATCTAAAATCACAAAACTGACCAATTACGTAGTCCCAAAGAAAAGAAAATTATTACTTGGGTATCGTGAGTGGTCGTTTTTGATAGCATACCAATAGGCCTAATAATATGCATTTTTTTCTTTGGATATTTAAAAAAAGAAAAATGCTATAACTCCATTTCGTTCTACTGATGCAAATTGAAATATATTTTGTTAAATAGTTTATTATACTATCAAGTCATTTATGTTGTTTTACAAGTCAGGTTGATGAAAGCGAAGCGCCTTGTTGTAAATTAGAGCGTTTGTTTACACTGTGCATAGAGCAGATGGACGGAGCTGACGTCACTTCGCCCCAAGCTATACCACCGGACGTCACAAAAACGAAACAAAATGGCTGCCCCCAGTTAGCAGGAATAATCATGTTTTTTTATTAACTCTAAAATTACGCGTTTTTCATTTGTTAAAGTGTCAGTATGTGCTGGTAGTCCGGGTATGCATCTTTCCAACACATAAATCTCTTGTTTTAGTTTACTCTACCTTTAAGCAAAAATCGTGAGTTTATGTTTCAACTATTATTTTATTTCAGCGTATTCTTCATTATTTTGTCAAGAAATAATATATTTTAAATTATATTTAAGTCTCTATGCACGGCTGTCGTGTATATAAAATTCAAGGGTATTTTACACGGCTGTCGTGTATATAGCCTCATCAATACTCGGTTTTGTCGTACGTTTTAGACTCCTCATAAAAGAGTTCCAATTTTTAAAAATGAAACTGCTCACTGCTTGTCACGGTATTCCCTCAATCGTGGTTCAATTAAAATGTTTTGGGTAATACAATAGCGAGGTTTGGTATTCCAAATTAATGTAATTTTCATTTATAATCCACATTTAGAGAAATAAGGCCCATTAAATCTGTGACTGAGTGTCTTTAAACATAAATTAGATGGTAGGATGTTTTCAGTGTCCTCGTACAAATTCGTTGGAACGGGATTTATTGGTACACGGAGTGTATTCGTTAACCAGGGTCGTAACCAGAGGGGTCCCAAAAATACGAAACGTGTCATTGTTAGTTTAAACGTGCCTAACTTTTTAGTTTTAAAGTGTCATTTTTAGTGTAAAAATGAATAACCTTTTAGTTCAAAGTATTATTTTTAGTTTCTAAGAACCTAACTTTTTAGTAAATCAAAGTGCCTAATGTTTAGTTTAAAAATATAATTTTTAGTTTTAAAATGCCTCACTTTTTAGTTTAAAAATGTAATGTTTAGTTTTAAAATGCCTCACTTTTTAGTTTAAAAAATGTCATGTTTAGTTCAAAAGTACCTAACATTTTAGTTTAAGTGTCTTTGTTAATTTAAAAGTGACTCTTTTTTAAAGTGCTTAACAGTTTAGTTTAAAAGTGTAATGTTCAGTGTAAACATGTGTAACCTTTTAGTTTAAAGATATCATGTTTAGTTGAAAACTGCCTAACCTTTTAGTTTTGGTGTCACTTTTAATTTATGTCTAACTTTTTCGTTTAAAAATGACTGTCTCCATAATAATATTATTGTCTTCTGATTCTTTTTAATAGTTATTTTAGATAGTCCTGTTTACCCGTGTACGTGTTCCATTTATAACTGTTGGGTTCTAATTTGTCGTTGTTTTGGTTGTTTTAAGGTGGGTGGGTGTTTTTTTTATGTTATTTCATTTGATTGTTGATATGTTAGAGTGTTTTTCGTTTTTCTTGTTGTTGTTGCTGTTGTTTTAGTTGGTCACTCACCTGCATATTCGGTCCCAAGCCTTAGCTCGATATTGTCCAGAATTTCAGAATCGTTTTTGAACTGAAAATATTCCAGCGCGAAATTCTCCATCTTCTTCTGCACCGTCAAAACATAGTGAATTCCTTCAGCGACAATGTGACAGAAACTTTCCTCCACGTGCCCGTGTCTCATGGGATCGTACAGCAAGTTGATCCTGTTCCACCTGAACGTCTTCAGAATCTCTATCAAGTACTCGGCTAAGAAATTAATCGTTGGTCCAGTCCTCGTCACCATCGGGTATTCCGTGGTCTTGTCCACAAAATCCACCGCCATTGCTCCGACGGTGATCATAGGCAAATTCCAGAACTTCATCTGTCTGGCAATGGGGGCCGCTGGGTAGTCGCAGCATGGTCCCAAGACCACGTGAAACTGGTCTTCAATGTAAAAGTTGATCATCTCGTTCATCGCAACTGCTGGAGAACATTTAGAATCGCGGTACCTCACTATTATTTTCCGATTATGCAAAACTCCATTGGGCGCGGTCACCTTCTCAATTGCTATTGCAATGGCGGGGGAGACTCGGGACATGGAAAACAGCATCTTGTTACCTACTGGTTGAAGCGCAGCGATGGAAATATGATCTGTATCTCCTTTTACACAGATGATATACAGATTAAAGAATAATAATCCAACAAAACCAGAAGGAATCATGAAGTGTTTGGCCATTCTGGGACGTCCTACATCTCGTAGGCTACTTTCTGGTTTCAGTTGTTTTGTGTTGATTGTGAGCAATGGCAGGAATGGCAGTGTAACACCTGTAACGTTAGCGGCCTCCCTGCGTGAGCGCCAGATCATTTACCGCGATACGACTCCGAGTGGCGAACTCTCTTTAACCAGATGCTGCCGCTCTTCATCATTCGATAATACCCAATTTAAATTCATACTGCGATAAGTGTTTGTACTTCCGTTGGCTTTGCGGTAACAGTTACATCCTGAAAAAAAACCCAACTAAGTATTAAAACGTATGGGTTCTTTTAGAATACAGATTCTCGTGTGGTCTGAAGAGAAACCAAAAAAAAAAGGAGAGAAGAAAATACTAAAATGTTCTCGCTCGTAATTAAACTGACTTTACAACAGCAAGACAATTGTTGATGACTTCTAACCAACACTGCTGGTGAATGTTAATCAGTATGACTCCCTGAAGTATTTACAATTCCGTGACGATTTGCCGGCGAAAAGACATGCGATATTCCCTATATGTTCCCGAATTAGCAGTCATACACGTATTTCATGGCAACACTTGTTCTCTTTTCAACTCAAGTCTGGTCTTGAGGAAGTGATACAGTCTCGAGGAGATTGGGAGGGCAAGAGTTGCATAATCGCTTATACACGTTCTGCCTACCAGTTGCCATTCAGGCAAGCGAAGCATCAAACAAGACGTAAAGAGGCGATGCATTGATTGATAGCTCGTCGTAAAAAGATCCCAGTTAACATTTCTTGACCTTCTCTTTCAGGCTGGATATAATTCTTTCCCACGAACAGCTGACCGCGAGTTGCTATATTCAATTACTCACAAGCAGCCCGAAAAACTTGTAGACAAATTGTATGACCATCCATTAACACGAGATGTGTCAATTGGATCTTATCGAATAAGAGAAAACAGTAAAATACTTGAAAATCAAAACAAAATGTAATATAGATTGACAAATGCTACGCTTTGATGAAGATAAAGTTGATGATCACTACGACGTCGGTAGTGACGGTGTTGTTGCTGATGACGATGATGATGACGACTACGACGACTTATTTAAGTGTATATACAACTAAGGAAGGCAGGAAATGTTTTATTTAACGACGCACTCAACGCATTTTAATTTCGGATAGGCCTATATGGCGTCGTGCATATGGTTAAGTCCACACAGATATAAGAGAGGAAAGCCGCTGTTGCCACTTCATTGGCTACTCTTTTTGATTAGCAGCAAGGGATCTTTTATATACATCATCCCACAGACAGGATACTGCATACAACGGCCTTTGTTACACCAGTTGCGTGGTACTGGATGGAACGAGAAATAGCCCAATGGGCCCACCGACAGGAATCGATCCTAGATCGATCGTGCATCAGGCGAGCGCTGTACCACTACGTCCCGCCCCATATACAACTAAGGTTCAAGTACATTTTTTTGGCCCCGTGCTTATAAACCTTAAAGTCTAGACTTTAATAAAGTTCAGACTTTAACGTCATGGCAACACCATTCAAATAGCATTACGTAACTCAGCTATTGTTTTTACATAGTCGAACATACAAAAAGTGGCCTATGTAGCAATTAAACTATATAAAATAAAGATATTTTAAACTTTCTGCCGTAGAAGAAAAGAGGCCCTGTGACGTCATTCTACGTCATTACGTCATTACCACTCTTTACTTCGAGGGGTCATTTAACTTTGCTGTAAGTCCTTTCTACTCTGCCTTGTGCAGAGCTACGATTTTGTTATGATAATACGGTTCTGTAGCTCAGATTCAGTATACAGGCCGATGACATTGAATTATCGATGCAGGAAGCAACCTTATTTTCACACCATGGTTATGGATACTGATAAACAAAACAAACGCATATATTCATTTAGTTTTCTTTAAGTTATTTTTAAATTATTCAATTTGAATTCAGTTAAGTGTTGTGCCTGTTAAAAATACCGACGTGTAGATCCTTTTCATGAAACAAATATAGTATTAAACTACTGGCGTGTTCAGTGGTCGTGTGATACGACTTAAGATGCCGTACAATCCAGTTTCCCATGATTGATGTATCAAGGAAGGAAGGAAGGAAGGAAGAAAGAAAATGTTTTATTTAACGACGCATTCAACATGTTATTTACGGTTATATGACTTCAGACATATGGTTAAGGACTACAAAGATACTGAGAGAGGAAACTCGCTGTCGCCACTTCATGGGCTACTCTTTTCGATTAGCAGCAAGGGATCTTTTATATGCACCATCCCACAGACAGTATAGTATACGACGGCCTTTGTTACATCAGTCGTGGAGTACTAGCTGGAACGAGAAATAGTCCAATAGGTCCACCGACGGGGATCGATCCTAGACCGACCGCGCATCAAGCGAACGCTTTACCACTAGGCTACGTCCCGCCCCTGATGTATCAAAGATCGTAGTGTGTACCGTTCTGTTCTGTTCTGTTCTGTTCTGTTTATGCATATAAAAGAGCCACTGTTCCTATTCGGTAGCAGGTTTGCTGTCTTATTTTATCCAAGTTATGAAATAAGCATATATACAGGTCCCCTACACCCACCCACCCTTCTCCCTCCCCCCCCCCCCAATTTTTTTTTTTTAAAATTATAAAATAAAAAACTGAACAAAACAATTGATATCGACATGATGTATTTTAACTGTAATTGTTAAGTTAATTAGTTTTGTTTAACGACACCATTAGAGCACATTGATTTATTAATCATCGACTACTGAATGCCGAATATTTTGTAATTTTGACACATCACCTTAGAGAGGAAACCCACTACATTTTCCAATTAGTAACTATGGGATATTTAGTGAGCTCCGTGGTCTTGTGGATAAGCTGCTTGACAATCAAGCTGACGACAGTGGTTCAAATCCCGTCAAAGCTGACTCACACATGCATTCATCTTTCTCATCTATCATTCTCATTATCTTAATATAAACACTTTCCAATTTCTCCCACGATTTCAATCTGTTTCGACCCTTTCTGTCAGTTTCCTCCGACTCTGTCTTCTGAGCTGTCCACACCATCGCCTACCTGTCTCAACTTCCTCCACGGGTGCAGTATCTGTGTATTTCCCTGCACCCACCTGGCATCCTTGTCCTCTGCCGCTAATAAAGCGAGTCTGACCCACGGCACTAACTAACGACCACTGGTAGTAGGGGTGCATAGTAGGTAGTTACAAGTGCCTCTTAACAATGCCAGAAATAACTACTGAACACTATCTGAAGTGGTCAGACTAAGCCCACAGCTAAAAGCTGATGGGGAATGACAGGTGTGTGGTACAGATAGCCACAAGAGATAAGCACCTGTCGCGGTTGGAGAGACAAGGACTGGTATGTGGAGGTGGACAGCGAAAGAAGTTGAAAGATAGTAGGAGTTGCCAGATCGGGAAGAAATGAGACGGAATTCAAAGGAGAGAAAGGAAAGGGGGCAGTCGGGGGAAAACAAAAAAACTATGGGATACTTTATATATACCATCCCACAGACAGGATAGGATAGCACATACCACTATCTTTGATATACCAGTCATGGTGTACTGGCTGGAACGAGAAATAGCCCAATGGGCCCACCGACAGGGATCGATCCTAGATCGACCTCGCACAAGGCGAGCGCTTTACCATTGGGCCACGTACCGCCCCTTCAGCCAAACTGTTGTAATTACAATATTTGTTTTTTACTAGCAGCTGATTAAACAACGTGGTGTATTGTTGCTAAACAAATATTGATTTTCGTTTTGTATGAAGCAACACAGTAAAGCTCAGTCTCAATTGGCTCCTCGTATTTCCTGGTAAAGTTTTTTCATTCTTTCCTTCTTCTTTTTCTTCTTCTTTTTTCTTCTTTTTCTTCTTTTTATCTGAATCTTTAGGAAAAAAGTTCAAACTCAAGATAAACATGCCCAAACACTGAACTTGGCAAATGTCAAAACGCCGAAGAGAGATTGAATCTCATATACTACTAAGAGTAATGAGCGACTACAAATAACTCATCACTTCGTAATTCGCTTTTCGCTTGTTGATTACTCAAGAAGGTTCTGCACTATAGATTAAATGTGGAGTGTGTAATTCATGTATATAACAACAAGAAATGGCATACGGAAAACTAAACAAATGCTATTTCCAGTTAGAACCATTTAAGAAAGCATTAGAGAATTAAAGCCTTTTAATTATTTGTTTATGTCTGGGAGTATGCAATAATTTCTTTCACTGCAAGTGGTGACAGATCATTTAAAGTTGGTATTTGGAGTCAATTTAGTACATGTTTTCCATAAGGTTCGACTATACCAATTAAAATCCTATATGCGACCATGTTAACGTTTGTGTTTAAAAACACTATATGCAATATATCAACCAAACTATAACCTATAAATATCAGTACTACAATCCCTACCTTAAAGTATTAACTGCAGAAAATGGTACATTTCATGGCTCATTTTCGGTATAACCAGATGTTTCTACAGCACCCCTAGTTTCGCACAAAAGTTGAGTACTTTTTTTTACAGGTACCCCCTACATGTTCCAAGCACAAGGCTACTTGACACGGTGGTACTACATCAAATAAAATTGCATACATTTTTAGCCCAGATGAAACAATTTTTTTTTACAACCAACATACTCACATTTATAACCAATCATAGGACTTGTGGTGTTAACTTCTCTATCAAAAGTTCGGTGCACTTCGAACTTCGACCCAGCCGGAAATTAACTGGTTTAGTGCTACCATAAGGTTGTTTTTTTCAAGTGTGCGTGTGTTGTTGTTTTTATGCGGTGAGTGTGCGGTTACCGTGAACAGCGCCGCTCACGTGAAACTGCTAATAATATAACATTAGTTTGTCTGTTTGTTTTGTTTAACAACATCACTAGAACACATTGATTAATTAATTAATTAATTAATTAATCATCGGCTATTGGATGTTAAACATTTGGTAATTCTGAGATGTAGTTATCACAGGAAACCCGCTACATTTTTCCTAATGCAGCGAGGGATATTTTATATGCACTTTCACACAAACGGGAAAGCACATACCATAGCCTTTGACCGTTGTGATGCACTGGTTGGAACGAGAAAACCCCAATCAGCTGAATGGATCCACCGAGGTGGTTCGATCCAGCGACGCAGGCACCTCAAGCGAGCACTCAACCGGCTAAATCCCGCCTCGATATAACAATAGAAACGATTTTTTTTTTATGCGTCCGTTCCGTGCGTTTTGTGGCCCTTTCATAATCTGCGCATATATAAACAATAGGTAACGCGCACGCCTGATGCGCGGTCGGTCCAGGATCGATTCTCGCCGGTGGGCCTATTGGGCTATTTCTTATTCTAGCCAATGCTGAATAGCCACTGTTTCAAAGTTAAAATGTGTTTTGTTTAACAACACACTACTAGAGCACATTGATTAATTAATCATCTTCTATTGGATGTCACACATTAGCTAATTTTTACTTGTAGTCTTCAAAGGAAAACCGCTACATTTTTCTATTAGTAGCAAGGGAATTTTTTATATGCACAGACAGGACAACACATACCACGGTCTTAGATATACCAGTCGTGGTTCACTTGTTGGGACGGAAAGCACCTCAAACAAACGCTAGATGTGTTTGTTTAACGTCATTTCGACACTTGATCGAGACAGACAGACAGAGAGAGAGAGAGAGAGAGAGAGAGAGAGAGAGAGAGAGAGAGAGAGAGAGAGAGAGAGAGAGAGAGAGAGAGAGAGAGAGAGAGAGAGAGAGAGAGAGAGAGAGAGAGAGAGAGAGAGAGAGAGAGACTGAAAAAGTAACAAGGGATATTTACATGTACTAGTTCATAGGGAGGGCAGTATATACCATATCTTTTGATATACCGGTCGTGAGACATTGGTTGTACGGGGAACCTTGAGTCTATATAGGGCGATCGATAATGCAACACATCGCACCTCAGGCGAGCGCTCTACCATTGAGCTAACCAACCCCCCCCCCCCCCCCATCAACATTTCATTAATTCTGCTCGTTAGAATCTTCGTCTGGTTCTTCTTGACGTACTTGACGTGTTTCTCAAATGATAATTGCATTTTGAACTGTTTATCTAATAAGATCTGTGGTTTTCTTCGAGAAATTTGATTTTGAAAAATTACAAAGTTCCTGGATGTCGAAATAATTGATGGACAAATCGTTAGAACAGAAAAAATAAAATAAATGCACGCTTGGTTAAATGAACAAATTTAATATTGAATGAATGATTTCATTTATGAATAAATGATTGCAATAATTCAGGAAGGAAGGAAGGAAATGTTTTATTTAACGACGCACTCAACACATTTTATTTACGGTTATATGGCGTCAGACATATGGTTAAGGACCACACAGATATTGAGAGAGTATACCCGCTGTCGCCACTTCATGGGCTACTCTTTTCGATTAGCAGCAAGGGATCTTTTATATGCACCATCCCACAGACAGGGTAGTACATACCACGGCCTTTGTTACACCAGTCGTGGTGCACTGGCTGGAACGAGAAATAGGCCAATGGGCCCACCGACGGGGGCAATAATGAATGAATGAACAGTTTCATTTATGAATGAATGGTTGTAATAATGAATGAACTAACGAATGAATGAATGATGAACGAATGCATGAATGAATGTTTAACGACACCCCAGCACGAAAAATACATCGGCTATTGGGTGTCAAACTATGATAAATAAAAAAAACTAAAGTGATGATCAACATCAATATAAAAATTCAAGATTTAAATAAAAAGAGTGTAAAGAACCGTGCAAAAATATAAATATCATAGACTTTTACTCTAAATTTCAATCTGTGCTGTATTGGCCATTCTCAAAGAGAGCTTACAGCGAATGAATGAACGAATACACTTGCATAGTGTATTATCGCTTTAGTACAACCCTATATGAGATGTGGGGCGAGAGTTAGCTCAGTCTGTTGAGTGCTCGGTCGAGGTGCTTGCGTCGCAGGATCGAACCACCTCGGTGAATCCATTCAAATGATTGGATTTTTTCTCTCGTTCTTACCAGCGCACCACAAGTGGTTAAAGGCCGTGGTATGTGTTTTCCTGTCTGTGGGGATGTGCATATAACAGATCCCTTGCTGCACTAAGAAAAATGTAGCGGGTTTCCTCTGATGACTACTAGTCAAAATTACCAAATGTTTGACATCTAATAGCCGGTAATTAATTAATCAATGTGCTCCAGTGGTGTCGTTAAACAAAACAAACTTTTAACTATATGAGATGCGGAAAGCGTATTAGGATCAACAACCATTTCTCTCCAGTCTACTTAAATAAGTGATCGTTCGGAGACTATCAACCAGGGACTCATTTTCAGTTGCATTTTCAGTTGCCCATTCGATTCTCGCATTCTGTATTATTCATCGATGAAGACGGACGTTAGCCCTTGTTCTCTCGATCTGCCCCCCCCACCTGGGGGGATTGCTCAAATCCTACGGAATGCTGTTAGAGTACCGGGTATCGTGCACCGGGTCACGGGCCTCTGTGACCTTGGTGTACGGGGACCCGGTACCACCGAAGAAAGGAAGGTGGAGGAAGAGGAGACGTGCGCCAGCGGCGGCGCAGGGGGAGACAAAACCGGCGGCTAAACCGCCGGCAGCGACTCCGTCTGCTGGACCGCCCAACGCCGCCCAACTGAAGAGGAAGACGAAGATGGAAGTGGTCTCGGCCCCAGTCATCAACGTCCCCTCTGCAGGAACCGAGGAAAGTGATATGCCGGACTCAGAGCTCTGTACTTCGTCATATAGCCGACCCGATCCGCCTGCCTTTACTTCTGGGTTTCCGGACTTGTCGCCGATTAAAAACCGGTGGCATCCGTTGAGACCCAGGCCCGGAAGACGGCTGTTGTTAAGAGGAAGGCGACCACTCCCCCGAGTGCCACTCCAGCCAAGCCAAGTCGCCCGACTCAACCGCCGAATCCAGTTGAACAACCAGAGGGACCATGGACACTGAAGGCCGGCAAACTCCATCAGCGGTTCCATCAGATAATGAAGATCAACATCGAGGACGTGCGCCAGCTCATTAGTGAGCCGCAACATAGCGTTTACCGTCCGCTACCGACCGAGCCCGATGAAGGG